>NC_057797.1:709803266-710046418 GCF_018294505.1 Triticum aestivum | reverse complement strand
TAATTATAACACCATGGTATTGCATGGATCCTCCGAACTTTGCTTGATTGAAATTCATTCGATTGGCTCGCTCAACGGTGTTGGCGCATCTCTGTAGTCGCATTTGGGAGTTCACTGCTTGGTCGTATGAATTTATTCTGATGAGACTTATGACCAAAATTGGGTATTTTGAGTGCTGCATCATCTATTGTGAACATAACCTAAGCAGACTTGTATGTGATCATACTTGCATAGAAGGTGGATATTTGTGTCTTGAGACTTTTCTGTACATATCAAGTAGGAACTCAAAACTTTTATAAACTAAAGTTTACAAAAAAAAACAATATTTGCCTGCTGTTATTAGATATTATACTAAGTTCAAAATTTTCATATAATGCAGCAACCTATATAGGTTATGCTAATTAACTAAGGGCATGTATTCAGGATAGGTTATGCTAATAAGAGCACGCATACGCTGATAAGAAAGGCATCTATCTCTATTAAATAATATTTAATGACTGCATGCATGCTTTAAAGAGACTAATATCTGATTATACTAGTACTCTGGTGCAACAAAGAAAAACATTTTACTAACATTATCTAACTGTGTAGTCTTGTGGATAGACACAAAATAACCTTGAACACATCATGCATGCATGCATGTTCAGGCTGACGCTACACCCTCCGGTGAAACCGCCGCAGCCGACCCCGCTCTTCTTGTCCGCCCTGCAGGGCAAGGTGACCGGCGCCATTCTCCGACCATAACGCAGATGGATCATTCTGCAGCTGGTAGGCGGCAGCGTCCACCACTTGATTATTATTCGGAGTAGCCAGCGGCCAAACCCCGGCAGCAGCCCGGGGCTCAACATCGTAGCCGGCGTCAAAGCAGCCATACCCAAGTAGATCCTGGTGGTGGTATGCCGCACCAGTACCAAAACCCTGCCCCTGCCTGCTGCCAAAATCATCATAAAACGCCGCACCGGTTGCCGCCGTGCCCCCATTGACGACGGCGTTGGCGTCGTAATGCAGGCGGTCCATCGTCATGCTCATGCCTGCTGCGCTGGTAAAGCTGAAACCCGACGGCGCCGACATCTGAAGGGGCAGCGGCAGCGGGGACCCAAAGGCGATGCCCGACGGCAGCATGTGGAAGCCGAGGTAGGGCGGCTGGACAGAGAGCGGCGGCGGCGGCGGGATGTCTCGGGGAAGGTAGTGGTAGTCCTGCGCTCCTAGTAGGGGTAGGGCCACGGAGGGGGTGGCGCCCGAGGACAAGCAGCCGAAGCCGAAGTCGAAGGCGTTGCCAGGGAACGCCGGGCCATGCTGCTGCTCGGGCGCGGTCACCACCCCGAGCGCGGACGACGTCACGCCGAGCTCGGCGATCCGGCGCTGTGCCCTCTGCAGCGTCTCGCCCAGCGTCCGGTACAGCTCGTTGAGGTCGTGGACGGGGAGGTCGTCGAGGTGGCGGTCCCACTGCGTGAGCACGTCGTCCAGCCGGCAGTGCCTGGCCTTGACCAGCTTGCGCTGGCCCTTGGCCAGCTCGCCCTGGAGGTAGGTGGCGGCGTTGAGGTTCTCCTTGACCCTCTCCGGGGGAGTCCCGCGGAAGCGCGGGACCAGCTCCCGCAGGGCGTCGCGGTCCTCCGGCCAGGCCGTGACCTCGCCGCCGGCCGGGCCGGGCTTGACGCAGAGGAGGAAGACGTCGATGCCGCAGAGCGTGGAGAGCTCCGAGACCTTTTTGACGAGGCTGCCCAGGCGGGTCCTGTACGTCAGATCCCGCTTCTTGCCGTTGTCGACCAGCTTCATTACCTGCTTCGTGCGAGGCATGTCGATCGATCGACCTATGCGTGGAGTGGAAAGCGAGGGAGGGGTGGAGATCGCGGTCGGGGAATCGCGGAGCACACAAGGCATGGCGTCTCCTCTTTCTATAGTATAGGAGATCACACGAGATTGCATGCCGTATTAACATGGCTAGGAAGGTTCCTGGAGCCGCGGCACGTTGCGATCAATCCACCAAATTTCTTTCCCGTTTTGGTTTAGGGCATTTTCCTTATGTTTCGGCCGGTCATGTTTAGTCTTTCCTTAGGGCGGTTCTGACTTGTGATCTTTCTATTTAGCACCGAAGGGCGAAGACGGCACGGCCCATATACATTGCCGAAGAAAGCACTACCGCAACACCACCATGACCCTTACATTGCCGAAAAGGCGTGATCCAACCAAAACCAAATGCCCAAGTACGACCTACGGCATAAGGCAATCCTAGTAGCAACCCAAAGAATACGACCAATCACGGAGGGGTGCGAGCATTGCTGGCACATTTCAGTGCTGAAGAAGGAGCCTACAGCGTGGAGTACGCCTTCACGTTGTCGTCTCCAGGATCGATCAGCATTGACGGGACCCCCTATTTAGCACACAGGTCGATGCATAGCGACCAAAAGCGCAGGTCAGCTCGTAGTGGGCCGACCCATTTTGTCGTTTTATTCACTTGCTGGCGTGTGCTATTGCTACATAGGCTAGAGCTCTGTTTCCTGTTCTAAAACCTCTAAAAGGCCGGCCACTGCAGAAATTTTAAGAAAAAACATGAATTCAAAAAATGTTCCAAAATTCATTTTTTTGCAGAATAATATTAAAAACATGAATTCAAAAAATGATCGAGATTTTAAAAAAATCTTTGCAATTTCAATGATATGTTCAAAAATTTCAAAAACAATATGAACTCAAAAACTGTTCAAGAATTTCCAAAAATGTTCGCAGACTCTAAAAAATATTCGTGAATTTGAAAATATGCTCACAAGTTCAAAAGATGTTCACTAATTTTGAAAATGTTTAAAAAATAAAAAATGTGTGTGAATTTGGAAAAATATTTGCGGGTTTAGAAAATATTCTCAAATTTGAAAAATATATGTGTATTTGGGAAAATGTTTATGAATTTTATTGAATGGTTGTGGATTCAATAAATGTTCATGTATTCGAAAATATGTTCACAAATTCTAAAAATATTCATGAATTTAAAAAAAGGTTCATGAATTCAAAAGTGTTCGCAAACATCTGCAAATAATTCTTTTTTCACAAATTTGAAAAAAAATCATGAATTACAAAATATTTTGCAATTTTTCTAAATAAAATTTGCAAATAAACTATGAATTTGAAAAAATGTTTTGTTCATGATTTACAAAAATGTTCGCAAATTCAAAATCTTTCATGGATGAAAAAATGTTTATGAAATTAGAAAATAAAAAATAAAAAATAAGAATGAACCAGAAGGAAAAACAAAAGAAAAAAGAAAAAAAACAACTGATCAGGGAAGTAGGACCTTGCTTTAATCAGTGGGAAGAAAACCAAAAATGGGCTGGCCTATAAAGAGGACTGGTTCGCAGGAGGGTACGCATTAGGTTGCTATCCAGCGACCTACGCGCGAAGTACGGCTAGCCATAGCCAGTGTTGATCACTCACGGCTGTTGAACCGGTCACGGCTCGGCCTCGCACCCTATCGCACGCTCTCAGTCTCGCAGGGAGGGATCGTTCATACTTGTCCCTAGAAGAGGAACGATCACCAGTTATTGCGATCCTTTAAAAAAACCATTTCGTTGATATTGATAGTTTAACAGAAAATGTATTCTTTTCGTCAAACTAGCTACATGAAACTTTTGCAAAGAGAGATTTTTAGTTCTCCCTTTTGAGAAGCGTGGATGGATTTCTGCAACAGTGGTGAAATGGATAATGCTATTGCTTCTGGAGGAGCAAATGTGGACACGTTAATTTCGCATGCATGCAGGGGGGAAAAAAGGCTGGGGAGAGTATTGTCCAATCAGCTGTTGCTTGCAAATTCTACAAGGAAGCATTGCATGTAACTCGTCCTGGAGTTCCATCGCGGGAGAAAGTTGTAGTACATGATTTATCACAAAATGCAATCTAGTTCACACGGTTAATTTGGAAGAGACAAAGTTCTCTGCACCAAAGTAGACATCTGAATCCCGTCGGCTTTTCCGTGCATCTTCATGCTGACACAGTTTTCTCTGATTGTACCCTTTCCGACACACCAGCATCAGGATCATAATTTGAAAACCGGACCCGGACCAGAGAAACTGGCACCAGCGGAATTCAGGATATTTCTTGTTGCCTTTTGGATGTGGTATATGCATGAGGAATTTCGCACGCTGTTACTACCAGAAGAATTTTCTAGTGTCCTAGCAAGAAGCACAACTTTTTCAATCACGAGCCCAAATCTGTAAATACATTTGCTAACTGAGATCATTATCCATAGTATTTTATTGATTCATGTCACATGACATACTGTATATAATGTTCCTTAGAAAGTATTACCTCTGGACCAAAATATTTGAACTGCAAAAAATCTTACATTTTTTTTAGAATGAAGAAGTTAGAAGCGTCCGGCTTTAAATTAATAAAGCCCACACAACAGGCAGAGTAGCAACCGATTGAAACATTTCACAAACCAAAAGCCCTAGGCGCACCGGCATCAAGAGAGTCTAGAGGGTTCAAAGCGGGGCAGTGAGCAAGTTACAAGGCCAAGGCCTAAGCATCTGAGAACGCAGGCTCGCAAAACAAAAGGGCACTCCCACCCTAGGCAGGCATCGCCGGCTCCCTAGCCGCCACACACACTTGGTGAATTCGTTCTTGCGCGTGCTTCACGATCTCAAAGTCCTTCCGCTTCGCCAATGGACTCCACTATTGCATGAGAATAGATCATTTGTATATGATATTAGCTGGGTGCAACGGAAGAATGCCCTCAGCCTCAATGGTAAGTTTATTGCGAGTGAGCCATAAGGACCATAACAGCGCCCCTATACTAATCCACAGCACACGCTAGTTCTATCCCTGGACCGAATCAAGTAGCCCTACAAGTTCGGAGGAGGAACGCAGTCCCAGCGGACGCCCACCGCCTCGCACACAACGCTCCAGGCGAACCTAGCAAGTGGGCATAGAAAGAAGACATGGTTTGCGGTCTCAGGGTTCCCACATAACGCGCACGGACCCGTCGCCGGACCATTCCGTTTAGCTATGTTAATAGATGTAGGAAGTTGATCACGGAACATCTGCCAAAGAAATACTTTAATCTTCAGCGGGATGAATGCTTGCCAGAGTCCTTTAGCCTCCCTTTGTGCCCTCCCTTGGCACAATTTGTGATAAGTCTTACATTTTGGTGTAGAGGGAGTAGACACATGTGTCGCCTGGATCACATCAAGATACAATTAGTATCGCACCAATCCACAGCTAGGGTCTCCTACTCTGCTTGACGAAAACTGCAAGTAATGTTGTTTACGAGTCTTTCGCATTAGTTGCAACAGTGTCAAATCAAGGCACCCATTTATAGAGCATCTCCAACCGCGTCCCCAACAAGGTCCCCGGGCGATTTTTCGGCCGCCGGTGCTAAAAAATCGGCCCAGTCACGCTCTTAACGACCATTTTTTCGCCTGCTCGAGCTGAAATTGGCGCCGGCGGATCCAGCCCGAACCAGGCACGCTGAGGGCGCTTGGGGGCGCCAGCCGAATCGTTTTTCGCGCGAAAATCGGCGGGCCCTCCTTGGCAGCGACTCGGCTCTTCTTGTCGCTTCGTCGTTCTCATCGCCTCAGTTCCCGCGGCGGAATCAATGCCAAAGCTGCCGCGCCGGTCAGCCTCCTCCATTGATACCTCACGGGCGGCGCAGTGAAGACGGGACAACGCGCGTCCTTCGCCCGCCACGCGTACACACGACGGCCACGCGGGCGCCGCCTATATAAGCCGACCCCTCCCGCACCGGTGACGTACAGACTCTCCACCGCTGACGCCCCCGTTCCTCGACGCCCTCGTTCCTCCCTCTCTTCTCGCTCGCCGTTTCCAGTTCACCCAATGGCCGAGCGCTTTCCAGGCGACGGCGCGGCGGCGAACGGCTTCGGCCACCGCCACCTTCATGAGAACGAAGCTCGGCTTCTCTATGAGGCCGAGTACCCCATCCCGCCGAACATGCGGGTGCCCGGGTGTGGAGGATCAGCGCCGGCGGGGTCCCGGTGCCACCGCCGCCCACCGGGGCGGCGCGTCGTGCGGAGATCGCCCGTATCCGTGCCTCTCTGCCGCAGGCGGCGAGGGAAGGGCTGAGGTACGTCCCCGACAGCCCGTTGTGGGAGTAGTACTTCCGTCGCCGCCACACCGAGCAGCTCAAGGCCACCAACGGTGTCGTGCCCTCCGGAAGGCTCAACTCCGACGGCCACCGCCAAAGGTGGGGCGAGCCTGGCCGCACGCTGGAGGCCGTCCTCGAGTACATAGAGGGCGGCAACACGCCCAGGCTGGAGTACCCCGCTCCCCCTCCTCCCGCCGGTGTGGGAGCTCGTGGACGCCGAGACGCATGGACCCGGCGTCCTCCTCCTCGTCCGGCCGCTCGTCCGGCTCTCCCTCCCTCCTCCCCGTCAAGCTGGAGCCCCAGGACACGCCGATCAACCAGCGCACCCGCAGCTCCGGCGTCCGCATCGCCGAGCCCTCCCCCACCTCCGCCCGGCTCGTCAGGCCGAAGGTGGAGCCCGGCCTCCCCGCGGAGTACGAGGCCATAGTCCGGCGCGGCTTCTCCGACGAGGATGCCCTAAAGTGGGCGCGGGACGACTACCTCCGCGACGAGATGGTCCGGCAGGGCCGAGCCTGGAGGAGATAGCCGCCCGCCAGCGTGGGCGCGAGGACGAGAACGGCGTGGTGATCCTCGACAGCGACGAGGACGAGGACGCCCCCGGTCCGTCCAACCCGCCGCGCGTCGGCGACCTTGGGCAGGGGAGCAGCAGGGACGGCAGCCGCGGCGACTACACAAAGTTCTACAGGCTCCTCGGCATGTAAAGCTTCAAAGGCGGCGGGCGGCGAGGATAGGCGAGGGCGACGGCGGGTCTAGTAGTGTTTTTTTCTTCTTTTGTAAAATATTTTAAATATGTTATGAACTCTTCGAAGTTTGGTTAAATTTGCACCTTGTTTGTGCCGGATTTTGTTTTTTAAAAAAAAACATGGCGCGGCGACTGAGGAGCATCACGCCCCCAGCACGCGGTTTAACGCCGGTACGCCCCCAGGCGGCGATTTTTAGCGCCTCCTAGGGGGGGCAACGGGCGGAGATGCTCTTACATCTCAGAGGTTCTTTGGGTGCCCAAAGCCCCAAACTGATCTTCACTTCAGTGGTTCAATGATCATGTTAACAGCAACACTTCAATTCATTACGCCTAGTGGGACATAAAAGAATAACGGCCAACACTTCTATGTCAAATCCCTCCAAAAAAATCAAAAATCAAAATAAAGCAAACCGGATACAGAATAATGATAAATAGAGAGCTTCTATGTAAATCTGTTCATGCTTCAGTACTTACAACAACATTCACTGAACACAATTGTTTCTACTGCACATCAGCTGCACAGACAAAACATGCCATTGGGACTTGGGAGAAAGCATGTAACAGATGTTTCTCGGGCAGCTAAGCCAGAGCAACAACTATGCATCCATGTATTTGCTGCACATCTGGAATCGCAAGACACAAGCAAGAACGATATTTGGCTATGCTGCTGCACTACTGAAAGAAGTATGGAATGCCGTACACTTGCATTTCATAACAAAGATCTGAAAATCTTGTGTGCCACTGCCAGGTAGTAGGTCTAACATTACAAAATGAGTGAAAATAAAACAAGGTTAAGTTATCCAAATGCTGGGTCAACAAAGATGAGACCAGGAAGCCCGGTAAGAAAGGATGAGACCATTACAAACTAGCTGATCTTTTGCAAAGGAATCAAAGGAGTCATCATGGGAGGAAAAGAAAAGAGTACACTGAAGTTCCCTAACCCAGTACTTTGACAAGGATAGTTTGGCATGATTAACCCAACCGTTTGATGATGACCTCGCACCCCCTCTCCTCTAGTTTGCCAACAGTACTTAAGCAAATACTGCTCTCGTCCATAGGGTGCTGTTTCAACAGCAACGTCTGCAGCGAAGTCACATGAAACAGGCCAAGAGGAGGGACAACGGGGAAGCTCGATACACTAAGATTCAGATGGGTTAGTGAAGGAAATGCCCCAGCTTCGACATTCCAAGACCCGAGACGCCCGACGTGTTCAAATGTCAGGTGGCGCAGTCTAGGAAACCCTTCTGCATGGCATATCATGCCGTTCCCTTTGAAAGCGCTCTCCAAGACAAGCACCACCAGATTCGGATGGATGCCCAGCACAGGCATCGGGTCTTTACTCAGTTCTTCAGACGCTATCAGCTTGAGCTTCTTGAGGCAATGAGGGAGCTTGCTTAGCTGGCCAACCCCGCACAGCCAGTCTCCGGCGAGCTCTAGCACTTGAAGATGCCTATGGCGCGAAATGCTGCCGAAGAGTTGTGTGGAGAAGACCCGCCCTCGCCATTTGGTGCGCCTTTGTGTTCTCCAACTCTCCAAGTGTAAGAACACGAGCTGCTCCATTCCCTCCAAAGCTCTGAATAAGGCTGCCCATTTTTTCACGTTTCTGCGAGCAATGTGTTTGTTTCCATTTTCAGCCAATCGTCGTTCCTTGACTGTCATATGCCCGCTCACAGCACGCATCTGTGTTTTTTCACAAAAGTAGAAACTCTGCAACGAGCCAAGCCATCCAACCTCCGGAGGAACCCAGCGCCTGACCTCACCAAGATACAGGTGCCTCATGGTTGGAATATCCCAAAAGAACCGTGGCAGTGCCTCATGGTTTGCAAGTTTAAGAGATCGCTAGCTGAGGAAGGAACGCCAACCGATCTGTATCCACATTTTTTCAATCCAAAATATCTTAGATGTATCAAGATGCCAACGCCAGATGGTAATAACTTGATACCTGTTAGGCCGTGAAGATCAAGCACTCTGAGAAATTTCAGCCTGCACAGTACAGATACTGCCGGTAAATTGAAAAACACCAACAAGGTCCGCAACTTGGGCATGGCCACATTAATCTCAGTACGTCCAGCAAAGTTATGGAGAGCAACTCGGTAAGCCGTTACTGAATCAGAGAGTGCCTGATCGCAATCTGTCGGATTGCTCCATATGTTGAACAGCCCCTCCCTCCTTGCCTCTGCAATAGCCCATTCACGAATCACGTCATGGAGAACCACACTCTTTATCGAGCCATGCCACTTGCTCCTTTCAACGGCTTGGAGCATACACCTCTGTACCAACTCCTTTATGTACTCTCTGGCTGTATCTTCCATTGTCCGATTCTGCCGATGTGGAATAAGTCCTTCAGCAATCAACAACTTGCAAAGTCTTGCTACACGGATGACATAGTCTTCTGGAAAGGAGGCTAGATAAAGAAAGCATGATTTCAATTGATGGTTTGGGAGGTCATTGTAACTTCTATCTATGATCTTCCAGAATGGCTCATCATTCCTGCGAGCTTCCCAGTCTAGATTACCAACCAATCCTGACCAAATGTCATAGTCCAAGTTCCTAGAAAGATAACCTCCCAAGACCACAAGAGCAAGCGGCAACCCTTTGCATTTCACTGCCAATTTCTTCCCTATCTCCATCAACCGTGATCGATCAGCACTGCTTACATCTCGGTACTCCGGAAAGGACCACTTCTCAAGCAACTCCCAGCTCTCCTTCTCATCCAAAAGCTTCTTCTCATGAATGCTGCTTCTCCTGTTGACATGCCTTGCGACATCCATATCTCGGGTGGTCAAAACGATCCTACTACCATTGTTCACATCCGGCAAGACACTGAGGATCTTACTTATCTTATCGTAAGAACTACTCTTCCAAACATCATCCAATACTACAAGAAATTTTCTTTGAGCCAGGAAATCGCTCAGAAGTTCCTTGACATCTTCCTCGCCCATACTTTCCAATTTTTCACTGGTCATTTGCTTCCACTTGCCACCACTGATTGCCCCACCATCACTGCTCTGCAGTAACTACATTTTCCCTTGTAATGCCCAGGACACTCGTAGCAATATCCTTGATCAGATCAAGAAACCTGTAATTCTCGGACACTGAAATCCAACACGAGGAATGGAAGTGTTGTTTAACCCGTGGGTCGTTGTAAACTTTCCTTGCGAGGGTGGACTTGCCCGATCCAGCCATCCCAACTATGGAGACGACGCAAATCGGCGAAATCTCAGGATCCAACAACTCCTTGAATATAGCATCCCTCTCCTCGTGGAACCCAACAAAAAAATCACTATCTGCACTGTTCCAGCTGAGGTCATAAGGCGTCACCTCTTGCTCCTCGACATCAGCCAAGGCGCTGGCCTCCCCGAGGTCCGTGATCCCGTAGGCCACGGCGCTGTCGGAGATCTGACGGATCCTGGCCCGGACGCGCCTAATCTTCACGCCGAACGTGTGAAGCGCGGCGAGATTGGCGAGCCATGGTAGGGCGCCCAAGAACCCGCGCCGCATGTGGCGGTGGCGCGCGAGGAAGTCGGCCTCCTCGAGCGCGTTCCCCGCGTCGTACGCCGCATCGCGCACGTCCACGACCCAGTTCTTGAGGCGCTCGCTGTCGCGCCCCCCGGCGCGGCGCTTGGCGTCGGCGTCGCGAAGGAAGCACTGCATGCGGCGGAGCTCGGCCCTGAGGAGGTCGGCGTCGGCGTTAACGCCGCGGAGGAAGGCGGCCTCCTTGGCGGCCAGCGTGCCGAACGCTCGCACCACCGAGGCCACCGCGGATTCCGCCATTGCCGGCCGGGTGGCTCAGCTCAGCTTGCAGTCTCGGATGGCCGCTAGGGGACGAATGGGCTGACAAATCGAACGAAGTATCTCCCGATCTGGGCAACCCGTGATGAATCTACAGTACGGAGATCAGAACTAGAGCGAGGAATTACTACGTAGTTCGGAGACGACCTCGGAGGCTCTAATAAGTACGAGTAGCTTGCAATACTGCTACGGCCATTTGCTTGAGCGATGATGTGGGGATACTTCGCGGTAAGTTCGTAAGAATTTCATTCTAGGCAAGAGTTGGGCAGCGGTCGTTAATGGTGGAGTGTGTGTCTGACTCTCGTCACGTGGAGGAGGACTTGACTTGACTTGACTTGACTTGAGGGGGCATGTACGTAGCTAGGTTGGCGAAACCGATATTTTAACACACGCGTGAGACCATGTTCTAAACAGCCATGAGATAATTAAGTTTGATTAAACAGGATTACAATGCAGAATAGACAAGGGTAGACACAAAACAGGAGGGGCCGAACATAATGTTGGGTTATTAAAAGTAGGCTTTGAACTGTGGAGACGCTTTCTTGTCGCCGCCACCTCCTACTGAAAAAGACCTAGCCGGCGCCACCATCTCCGCCTTCACCATAGATCGGTTCCCCCTCCTCCTGTCGGCCTTACCGATGTCAGGAGGGCTGGGGAACCCGGTCTATGTGTGGAGTTCTTAATAATAGTAATGTTTTCATTAGATTGATTTGGGGTTTTGGTAATCGTCTTCTTCGTTCCTTCGTTCGATGACGAAATCTTTTTCCCGGCGTCAATGGTGGTGTTGGAAGATTAAATTTATCTAGGTATGGTCCTTCAAATCTTGCTTCGCCTGATCGGTTTTCGATTTTTTTTTCTCATGGTCGCCGCGAGGAGGATCCTCTCAGTATCTGTCCCAACTCCTACGTCCTCGACAATGGTGATTCATACTTTCGGCTCTCAGCAATGTCAGCCTGGTTGTTTCGGTTTTTGTCCCTGAAATACTGGTGGTACTCTTGCTGATATTGGTTGATTACTTTAGTGGTGGCGTGCGTGCATCGCATCCTTGGCATTGCGGCTCAAACTAAAACTATGGGAGAACCCTCATTAGTATTTACAAGTCTATGGTTTGATACTGTTGTTATGTTCATATGGCTGCCTTCAGAAAATACAAGCTTGTGTCATGGAAGAAAGAAGAGTTTGAAGATCTCGAAGATTTGCTCGTTTCTTTTAGACTTTATTTTGTAATCCCTGAAGTCAGCTCATGTATCTCTTCCATGTACAGTTTGCTACTATAATATATCATGGTATTGATTGTCAAGAAAAAGTAGACTTGAACTCAACTAATCTAACACTCAGAAAGCAAAAAACAAATGCTACATCGACAGGCTTATACGGGGAATCAACGGACACTCCCAACCAACTAAACTTGCCCCTCCCCTCGTTTTAGGTCGGGGTGGGGCCCTTCCCTCCCTCTTGATCCAATCACAGATTGCCAAGTAATCCTCACCCCATAAAACGCCTGTAAAAGTTCGTTGATGTAGCATTGCTCCTCAGAAAGAGCCTATAGGTGCATAGCTACTGCTACTACAAAGATGGTCGGTGCCGACGATGGGCAAGGATGGCGTGGCAATCGGCTATGGACTCTCTGCCATGGTGAAGCGAACGCACAGAGGAACAATGCCTCTAACTTTCCTAATCTTTCGGTCATTGGATTAATAATGGGCCGCCCAGATCTGATCCAATAGGACCTGAACAGTACCGTTAAACAGTGATCTAAACAGGACCACGTGAATAGTTTGCATGCTACAGTACTTCGTCTGATCTGGATGCTTTCTTTTGATCCAACGGCTCTCCAACTAAGGTAGAGGCACTATTCCTCACTGCCTTTGCTTCCCCAAGGCAGAGAATCCACAAGTGTGGCAATCTTGTGTAGACGTAAAAGCATAAGAGGTCCTAGAACTTGCACACAATGTGATAATTTAGTCACAGAACTTGCAAATGCTAACTCCACCATCCTATAACTTGCTCACAATGTGGCAATTCAGTCCAAAGCTAATCACAGCGAGACAAGTGGCACCAGTTGGCCCGAGCCAGTGGTTGCCGCACATTTTATAGACACCCCCTTGTCATTTTCACTAATTAACCCGCAGGACGACCTATCTGAATTAATTTCGTCTGATTCTTCATTCACGTACGCCCCCTGCTCCCCCCTTTCCCTTTCTGTGTCCCTCCTTCTCGATGCCATTGGAGGTAGAAACTCATCGCCATTCGCTGCCACCAGCTCATCCGCGGCTCATCACCATGGTTTCCTGGGACGATCTGTCCACCAGCTCATCCGACGGTGATTCCGTCACCAGCCAGGTTTAGTTCTCTATCTCGAGCAGCTAGGGTTAGGGTTTTGTTGGGAAATGGGGAATTTTAGTGAGCATTGAAGCTGATTTCCTTTCGTTTTAGCAACCTGCCACCATCTTATGCGCTGAAAGGAGAGGCCTAGGTACAGATCTAGCTGCTAGATGTGAGCATGGAGCCGTCTATGAGAAACTAGTGGCCTTTGAATCAGTGGATAGCGGGAGGGGATTCCTAGCTTATGCATAGAAGGTGAGTAGCTAAATGATTTAGCATTACCATGTGCTTTTTTGTGCTTCTATAGAAGAATTGGTCAGTTGTGTAGTTAAATGACAGTTAACTGAATTTGCAGCTAGTTGAAGAACTTGCAGTGAACTTTTGTGATCTTGAGTGCTAAAAGTTAACCGAACTTTTGCAGTTAAATGTATCTCTACTCTTATAAAAACCGAGTTGGTGATGATGGTGTGCCTGCCATCTTGTAATATAGACCGTCCGATCTATATCTGACGGATAGAAAGCAAACTATGACAATTTTACAAAAGATACCCGCACCACTCTCCATATTTACAGATAAGGCCTTGCCTCGTTCATCCTTATCTCCCACAAACTCATTGTTGAGCAATTAAAAAAGGAAGTCTCTAGAACAATCTGGCATGGTGGCCGCTGCCGGCGCCGTCCATCCTAATGCCTCTGCCCAGTCCGATCATCAGTCACCACCACGCCCCACTCCTCCTCACCTTATCTCTCATCTTTCTTGAGATATAATTTTTTTGATGAAATTCTCGAGATACCATTTTTCTGATAAAATTCTCGAGATATCATTAGTTTTTATACATGGGATTACTCCTGCATGGGTCAATCACAACAGGTGTTTTGTAAAAAAATGCATCTTGATGTTCTGTGCAATGCACGGGCATCTTGCTAGTTTTTGCAATAAATTGTATTTTGTCCAGTGTTGAAAGTTAATTGAATCTTTGCAGTAAATTGAATTCCATTCAGTGTTAAAAGTTCAGTTTTCAATGTTAAAAATTCAATTAACTGAATATTTTTAAGTGAGTGTTGCTCTTGAAGAAGATTTGTTGCATCTTTTTAGTTTAGTAATTCTACAAATTCAGTGCTAAAAGTTATATGAATTTTAGCAGAGAACTGAATATTGGCAGTGAACTATTTTTTTTAACAAATAGGAAGGCCTAAATGCAGCTATGTGGGTTGACCCTGAGTGGCCTGCCCATTTGAAGATAAGTCTAGCTAGGATCTGGAGCATGTATGGCCAGCGGACCCTCCGGTGCCGCCGACCGAAGACGAGGCCGTGGCGAGGCTACTCCTCCAAGTCGGCTCGCCAACGCGCCGTCGTCTGGAGAAGGCGACTTCGGCACCCCGCCCCCTGGAAGCCGGCACCGCCAGCTCGGCGGCCCCAGACGCCGAAGCGACGAGCGCCGCACCTGTTGGGTGGGTGCGAGGAGGCGGCACAGGGCCGCTGAACCGGGCGCTCCTGGACGTCCAGGCGAAGCTCCGTGCTGAGGGCGACGCTCTCCAGAGTTGCACCAAGGCGTTCCTAGCATCACGGGCAGCCGTCCGGGTATGTTATTTTCCTTTGGTCTTTGTTTTCTTGCTCCTCTCTATGGGGCGCGCCAACGCACCCACTGGGTGTAGTCCCCGAGTTTCGGGCCGGTTGCTGAGCAGGCGGCCCGGAACTTCAATTGATGAACTTCTGGGTACTAACTTTGTCTGAAATGCTTGTCGCAGGATTACCACAACCTCCGCGTCACTGCCTTCAACCGTAACGTTGAAGAGCTGGGCAAGCGGACCGCCGACTTGGCGGAGAGCCGGAGTAAGTCCCCCTTTTTTTCTCTGCGGGGACGCGGTAGCGCACCCGCGGGCTGTAGTCCCCGAGATTCGGGCCGGCTGCTGAGCAGCCGGGCCGGATCTCCCCGGCGACCCACTGTATTGACGACTGTTGTCTTTCTTCCTTTCCTTCAGGAGCCAACGCTGCTCTTCAACAGCAGCTGAGCGAAGCCAACTCCGCCATGCGCGCCAAAGGGGAGGAGTGCAGCAAGCTTGCCACAGAGCGTGATCTGCTGGCCACTCAGTTGGCAGAGCAGAAGGAGCTGCTTGTGAAGTCGTGGAGGGAGGCGGAGGAGACGGAAACCGCCCTCTTGGCCGAGTTCGCGAGCGAGCGCTCCTCTTGGTCTGACAAGGAGGCACTGCTGTCCTCCGGCTTCCACGAGATTGAAGACATCGTTGATGGTGAGCCTCTTTATTTTCTTTCTTCGAGCTGCCGACTTAGATCGTGCCGACTCCTGGTTTTTTACTTGCTTCTTCGTTTCTTCGTGTCTGTGCAGACTTCTTCCCTGGGCAGTCGCAGGCTGCCATCCAAGCCATCGAGGCTGACCGTGAAGGTCGGAGGGCGGAGGGCGCAGAGATCGCCGCCGATGCCTCCCGAACTCTTGACGAGCACATCCTGAGCATCGAGGCTCGCCTCCGGCCGGCTCACCGGATGTTGCGCCGGCTCCAGCGCGTCGGTGCCCAGGCGATTGCCGCCCTTTGGCCGGACATGCAGGCTTCGCGCACCCCCAGCCTGACGGCCAACTGGCTGGAGGTCGCGGCTGGTCGTCTTGAGGCCTAGAAGGGCTCTTCGGCCCGGGCTGGAGCGCGCCGGGCCTTAGAGTTCGTCAAGGCGTGGTACCCGGGGCTGGATCTAGACCGGTTGGCCACGCTTCGGTCGGAGGCCCAGCCGGAGCTGGCGGCTGCGGAAGATGCCCTCGTCAAACGTGCTGCGGCGATCGCCGAGTACAGCGATGTTGGGGAACGTAGCAGAAATTCAAAATTTTCTACGCATCACCAAGATCGATCTATGGAGTAATCTAGCAACGAGGGGAAGGAGAGTGCATCTACATACCCTTGTAGATCGCTAAGTGGAAGCGTTCAAGTGAACGGGGTTGATGGAGTCGTACTCGTCGTGATCCAAATCACCGATGATCCTAGTGCCGAACGGACGGCACCTCCGTGTTCAACACACGTACAGCCCGGTGATGTCTCCTACGCCTTGATCCACCAAGGGGAGAAGGAGAGGTTGGGGGAAGACTCCATCCAGCAGCAGCACGACGGCGTGGTGGTGGTGGAGGAGCGCGGGACTCCAGCAGGGCTTCGCCAAGCACTACGAGAGACGAGGAGGAAGAGAGGTAGGGCTGCGCCAAGAGGGAGAGGATCTCGTGTGTCTTGCAGCCTCCAATACCTCAAGTATATATAGGGGAAGGGGAGGGGCTGCGCCCCCACCTAGGGTTCCCTCCCTAGGGGTGGCGGCAGCCCCCAGATCCCATCTGGGTGGCGGCCACAAGGGGGAGAGGGGGAGGCGCACCTGGGGTCGGCCTTAGGGCCCATCTGCCCTAGGGTTTGCCCCCCTCCCCTCTTGGAGGCACCTTGGGCCTTGGTGGGAGGCACCCCAGCCCACCTAGGGGATGGTCCCTTCCCACTATTGGCCCATGTAGGCCTCCGGGGCTGGTGGCCCCACCTGGTGGACCCCCGGACCCCTCCGGTGGTCCCGGTACACTACCAGTGATGCCCGGAACACTTCCGGTGGCCAAAACCATACTTCCTATATATTAATCTTTACCTCCGGACCATTACGGAACTCCTCGTGACGTCCGGATCTCATCCGGGACTCCAAACAACATTCGGTAACCGCGTACATACTTTCCCTATATCCCTAGCGTCATCGAACCTTAAGTGTGTAGACCCTACGGGTTCGGGAGTCATGCAGACATGGCCGAGACAACTCTCCGGCCAATAACCAACAGCGGGATCTGGATACCCATGTTGTCTCCCACATGTTCCACGATGATCTCATCGGATGAACAACGATGTCGAGGATTCGATCAATCCCGTATGCAATTCCCTTTGTCTAGCGGTACGATACTTGCCCGAGATTCGATCATCAGTATCCCAATACCTTGTTCAATCTCGTTACCGGCAAGTCTCTTTACTCGTTCCGTAACACATCATCCCGTGATCAACTCCTTGATCACATTGTGCACATTATGATGATGTCCTACCGAGTGGGCCCAGAGATACCTCTTCGTTTACACGGAGTGACAAATCCCAGTCTCGATTCGTGCCAACCCAATAGACACTTTCGGAGATACCTGTAGTGAACCTTTATAGCCACCCAGTTACGTTGTGACGTTTGGCACACCCAAAGCACTCCTACGGTATCCGGGAGTTGCACAATCTCATGGTCTAAGGAAATGATACTTGACATTAGGAAAGCTTTAGCATACAAACTACACGATCTTTGTGCTAGGCTTAGGATTGGGTCTTGTCCATCACATCATTCTCCTAATGATGTGATCCCGTTATCAACGACATCCAATGTCCATGGTCAGGAAACCGTAACCATCTATTGATCAACGAGCTAGTCAACTGGAGGCTTACTAGGGACATGGTGTTGTCTATGTATCCACACATGTATCTGAGTTTCCTATCAATGCAATTCTAGCATGGATAATAAACGATTATCATGAACAATGAAATATAATAATAACCAATTTATTATTGCCTCTAGGGCATATTTCCAACAGTCTCCCACTTGCACTAGAGTCAATAATCTAGTTCACATCGCCATGTGATTAACACTCACAGGTCACATCGCCATGTGACCAACATCCAAGAGTCTACTAGACTCAGTGATCTAGTTCACATCACTATGTGATATACACTCAAAGAGTTCTGGGTTTGATCATGTTATGCTTGTGAGAGAGGTTGTAGTCAACGGGTCTTGCCATATTCAGATCCCTATGTATTTCGCAAAACTTTATATCGTAGATGCTCCTACCACGTTCCACTTGGAGCTATTCCAAATTATTGCTCCATTATACGTATCCGGTATCTCTACTCAGAGTTATCCGGATAGGTGTTAAGCTTGCATCGACATAACTCTTTACGTCCAACTCTTTATCACCTCCATAACCGAGAAACATTTCCTTATTCCTCTAAGGATAATTTTTTTTGACCACTATCTGGTGATCCAGTCCTAGATCACCTTTGTACCCTCTTGCCAGACATGTGGCAAGGCACACATCAGGTGCGGTACTCAGCATGGCATACCGTATAGAGCCTATGACAAGAGCATAGGGGACGACCTTCGTCCTTCCTCTTTCTTCTGCCGTGGTCAAGCTTTGAGTCTTACTCAACTTCACACCTTACAACTCAGGTAACCCCTTCTTTGACTAATCTATTTTGAACTCCTTCAAAAACATGTCAAGGTGTGCGTTCTTTGAAAGTACCATCAGGCGTCTTGATCTATCTCTATAGATCTTGATGCCCAATATGTAAGCAGCTTTATCCAGGTCTTCCTTTGAAAAACACTCTTCAAACAACCATTTATGCTTTCCAGAAATTCTACATTATTTCGGATCAACAATATGTCATCCACATATACTTATAAGAAATGTTGTAGTGCTCCCACTCACTTTCTTGTAAATACAAGTTTCTAGCAAACATTGTATAAACCTAAAAGCTTTGATCACTCCATCAAAACATATATTCCGATTCCGAGATGCTTGCTCTAGTCCATAGAAGGATTGCTGGAGCCAGCATACCTTTTAGCATCCTTAGGATCGACAAAACCTTTTATTGTATCACATACAACTTTTCTTACGGAAACTGGTAAGAAAACTTGTTTTGACATCCATCTATAAGATTTCATAATTGAAAAATACAGCTAATGCTAACATGATTCCGACGGACTTAAGCATCACTACAGGTGAGAAATTCTCATCGTAGTCAACTCCTTGAACTTGTGAAAAGACTCTTTCCCACAAGTCGAGCTTCATAGACGGTAACATTACCGCCCACGTCCGTCTTCTTCTTAAAGACCCATTTATCTCAATGGCTTGCCGATCATCGGTCAAGTCCACCAAAGTCCATACTTTGTTCTGATATATGGATCCTATCTCGGATTTCATGGCTTCTAACCATTTGTCGGAATACGAGCCCACCATCGCTTCTCCATAGCTCGTAGGTTCATTGTTGTCTAAAAACATGATATCTAAGACAGGATTACCGTACCACTCAGGAGTAGTACATATCCTTGTCGACCTACGAGGTTCGATAGCAACTTGATCCGAAGCTTCATGATCACTATCATTAACTTCCTATTCAATAGACGTAGGTGCCACAGAAAACATCTTTCTGTGTTGCATCATTCTCTGGTTGAAATAAAGGTTCGACAACCTCATCAAGTTCTATCTTCCTCCCACTCAATTCTTTCGAGAGAAACTCCTTCTCGAGAAAGGACCCGTTCTTTGCGACAAACAATTGTTTCCTCGGATCTGAGATAGAAGGTATACCCTACTGTCACCTTTGGGTATCCTATGAAGATGTGTTTGTCCGCTTTGGGTTCGAGCTTCTCCGGCTGAAGCCTTAAGCATCGCAGCCCCAAACATTAAGAAACGACAACTTTGGTTTCTTGCCAAACCAATGTTCATACGACGGCGTCTCAACGGACTTAGATGGTGTCCTATCTAAAGTGAATGCAGCTGTCTCTAACGCATAACCTCAAAATGAAAATGGTAGATTGATAAGAGACATCATAGATCGCACCATATCTCATAAGGTTCGATTATGACGTCCGGACACACCATAACCCAGTGGTGTTCCAAGTGGCTTTAACTGTGAAACAATTCCACAATGTCTTAAGTGTTTGCCAAACTCATAACTCAGATATTCTCATTGATCAGATCATAGGAATTTGATCTTCTTGTTATGATGATTCTTAACTTCACTCTGAAATCGCTTGAACTTTTCAAACGTTTCAGACTTGTGCTTCATTAAGTAAATATACCTATATCTACTCAAATCGTTAGTGAAGATGAGAAAATAGCGATATCCACCGCACGCTTCAATTCTCATTGGATCACACGCATCAGCATGTATGATTTCCAACAAGTCACTTGCTCGTTTCATTGTACCTGAAAATGGGGTCTTAGTCATCCTGCCCATGAGGCATGGCTCGCATGTGTCAAGCGATTCAAAATCAAGTGACTCCAAACATCCATCGACATGGAGTTTCTTCATGCATCTTACGCCAATATGACCTAAGCGGCAGTGCCACAAGAATGTGGTACTATCATTATTAACTCTACATCTTTTGGCGTGAACATGTGTATTACCACGACCGAGATTCAATGAACCATTCACATAGGGTGCATGACCATGAAAGGTATCATTCATGTAAACAGAATAACCATTATTTTCTAACTT
Source organism: Triticum aestivum (assembly GCF_018294505.1). NCBI lineage: Eukaryota > Viridiplantae > Streptophyta > Magnoliopsida > Poales > Poaceae > Triticum > Triticum aestivum. Next base: position 710,026,208 of record NC_057797.1, on the reverse strand, counting down.
AAATGAATGACCGTATTGCAATGAACATGATCTAATCATATTCATGCTCAACGTAGACACCTGATAACATTTATCTAGGTTCAATACTAATCCCGAAGGCAGATGGAGCGTGCGATGGTGATCTCATCAACTTTGGAAACACTTCCAACACACATCGTTACCTCGCCCTTAGCCAGTCTCCGTTTAGTCCGTAGCTTTTGCTTCAAGTCACCAGCAATAGCAACTGAACCGGTATCCAATACCCAGGTGCTACCAGGAGTACTAGCGAGGTACACATTAATAACACGTATATACTTTGTTGAAGTTGCCAGCCTTCTTATCTACCATGCATTTGGGGTAATTCCGCTACCAGTGACCATCCCCTTTACAATAGAAGCACTTAGTCTCGGGTTTGGGTTCAACCTTGGGTTCCTTTACTGGAGCGGCAACTGGTTTGCCATCCATGAAGTTTCCCTTCTAGCCCTTGCCCTTCTTGAAACCAGTGGTCTTATTAAACCATCAACACTTGATGCTCCTTCTTGATTTCTACCTTTTGCGGTCTTAAGCACCGCGAACAGCTCCAGGATCAACTCCATCCCTTGCATGTCATAGTTCATCATGAAGATCTAGTAGCTAAGTGATAGTGGCTAGAGAACTCTATCAATCACTATCTTATCTAGAAGTTTAACTCCCACTTGATTTAAGTGATTATAGTACCCAGACATTCTGAGCACATGCTCCCTAGCTGAGCTATTCTCCTCCATCTTGTTGGCAAAAGAACTTGTCAGAGGTCTCACACCTCTCAACACGGGCATGAGCCTGAAATCCCAATTTCAGCTCTTGGAACATCTCATATGTTCTACGGCGTTCAAAACGTCATTGGTATCCCGATTCTAAGCCGTAAAGTATGGTGCACTAAACTATCAAGTAGTCATCAGGATGTGTCTGTCAGGTGTTCACAACATCCACAAACGACGTTGTAGGGGTTTGCACATCGAGCGGTGCATCAAAGACGTAAGCCTTCTATGTAGCAGTGAGGACACTCCTCGGACTACGGACCTAGTCCGCATCATTGCTTACAATATCTTTCAACTTAATCTTTCTCTAGGAACGTATTGAAACAGGGAGCTACAATGTGAGCTATTTATCTACAACATATTTGCAAAGACAATTTAGACTATGTTCATGATAATTGAGTTCATTTAATGAACTCCCACTCAGATAGACATCCCTCTAGTCATCTAAGTGAAACATGATCCGAGTCAACTAGGCCGTGTCCGATCATCACGTGAGACAGACTAGTAAACACCGGTGAACATCTTCATGTTGATCGTATCTTCTATACGACTCATGCTCGACCTTTCGGTCTTTCGTGTTCCGAGGCCATGTCTGTACAAGCTAGGCTCGTCAAGTCAACCTAAGTGTTTAGCATGTGTCCCGAGGCCATGTCTGTACATGCTAGGCTCGTCAACACCCGTTGTATTCGAACGTTAAAATCTATCACACCCGATCATCACGTGGTGCTTCGAAACAACGAACCTTCGCAACGGTGCGCAGTTAGGGGAAACACTTTTCTTGAAATTTTAGAGAGGGATCATCTTATTTAAGCTACCGTCGTTCTAAGCAAATAAGATGTTAAACATGATAAACATCACATGCAATCAAATAGTGACATGATATGGCCAATATCATTTTGCTCCTTTTGATCTCCATCTTCAGGGCTCCATGATCATCGTTGTCACTGGCATGACACCATGATCTCCATCATCGTGTCTTCTTGAAGTTGTCTCGTCATCTATTACTTCTACTACTATGGCTAACACTTTAGCAATAAAGTAAAGTAATTACATGACGTTTAAGTTGACACGCAGGTCATAAATAAATTAAGACAACTCCTATGGCTCCTGCCGGTTGTCATACTCATCGACATGCAAGTCGTGATTCCTATTACAAGAACATGATCAATCTCATACATCACATATATCATTCATCACATCCTTTTGGCCATATCACATCACAAGGCATATGCTGCAAAAACAAGTTAGACATCCTCTAATTGTTGTTGCAAGTTTTTACGTGGCTGTTGTAGGTTTCTAGCAAGAACGTTTCTTACCTACGCCAAAACCACAACGTGATATGCCAATTTCTATTTACCCTTCATAAGGACCCTTTTCATCGAATCCGATCCGACTAAAGTGGGAGAGACAGACACCCGCTAGCCACCTTATGCAACTAGTGCATGTCAGCCGGTGGAACCAGTCTCACGTAAGAGTACGTGTAAGGTCGGTCCGGGCCGCTTCATACCCCGATGCCGCCGAATCAAGATAAGACTAGTAACGGCAAGTAAATTGACAAAATCAATGCCCACAACTCCTTTGTGTTCTACTCTTGCATAGAAACTACGCATAGACCTAGCTCATGATGCCACTGTTGGGGAACGTAGCAGAAATTCAAAATTTTCTATGCATCACCAAGATCAATCTATGGAGTAATCTAGCAACGAGGGGAAGGAGAGTGCATCTACATACCCTTGTAGATCGCTAAGCGGAAGCGTTCAAGTGAACGGGGTTGATGGAGTCGTACTCGTCGTGATCCAAATCACCGATGATCCTAGTGCCGAACGAACGGCACCTCCGTGTTCAACACACGTACAGCCCGGTGACGTCTCCTACGCCTTGATCCAGCAAGGGGAGAAGGAGAGGTTGGGGAAGACTCCATCCAGCAGCAACACAACGGCGTGGTGGTGGTGGAGGAGCGCGGGACTCCAACAGGGCTTCGCCAAGCACTACGAGAGACGAGGAGGAGGAGAGGTAGGGCTGCGCCAAGAGGGAGAGGATCTCGTGTGTCTTGCAGCCTGCAATACCTCAAGTATATATAGGGGAAGGGGAGGGGCTGCACCCCCACCTAGGGTTCCCTCCCTAGGGGTGGCGGCAGCCCCCAGATCCCATCTGGGTGGCGGCCACAAGGGGGAGAGGGGGAGACGCACCTGGGGTGGGCCTTAGGGCCCATCTGCCCTAGGGTTTGCCCCCCTCCCCTCTTGGAGGCGCCTTGGGCCTTGGTTGGAGGCGCCCCAGCCCACCTAGGGGCTGGTCCCTTCCCACTATTGGCCCATGTAGGCCTCCGGGGCTGGTGGCCCCACCTGGTGGACCCCCGGACCCCTCCGGTGGTCCCGGTACACTACCGGTGATGCCCGGAACACTTCCGGTGGCCAAAACCATACTTCCTATATATTAATCTTTACCTCCGGACCATTCCGGAACTCCTCGTGACGTCCGGGATCTCATCCGAGACTCCGAACAACATTCGGTAACCGCGTACATACTTTCCCTATATCCCTAGCATCATCGAACCTTAAGTGTGTAGACCCTATGGGTTCGGGAGTCATCCAGACATGGCCGAGACAACTCTCCGGCCAATAACCAACAGAGGGATCTGGATACCCATGTTGGCTCCCACATGTTCCATGATGATCTCATCGGATGAACCACGATGTCGAGGATTCGATCAATCCCGTATGCAATTCCCTTTGTCTAGCGGTACGATACTTGCCCGAGATTCGATCGTCGGTATCCCGATACCTTGTTCAATCTCGTTACCGGCAAGTCTCTTTACTCGTTCCGCAACACATCATCCCGTGATCAACTCCTTGATCACATTGTGCACATTATGATGATGTCCTACCGAGTGGGCCCAGAGATACCTCTCCGTTTACATGGAGTGACAAATCCCAGTCTCGATTCGTGCCAACCCAACAGACACTTTTGGAGATACCTGTAGTGAACCTTTATAGCCACCCAGTTACGTTGTGACGTTTGGCACACCCAAAGCACTCCTACGGTATCCAGGAGTTTCACAATCTCATGGTCTAAGGAAATGATACTTGACATTAGAAAAGCTTTAGCATACGAACTACACGATATTTGTGCTAGGCTTAGGATTGGGTCTTGTCCATCACATCATTCTCCTAATGATGTGATCCCGTTATCAACGACATCCAATGTCCATGGTCAGGAAACCGTAACCATCTATTGATCAACGAGCTAGTCAACTAGAGGCTTGCGAGGGACATGGTGTTGTCTATGTATCCACACATGTATCTGAGTTTCCTATCAATACAATTCTAGCATGGATAATAAACGATTATCATGAACAATGAAATATAATAATAACCAATGTATTATTGCCTCTAGGGCATATTTCCAACAACCGACACCAGCATCTTCGTCCCCGAGCGGTCTGAAGATGGCGAGGAGGTACCGCCAGAGTGGTTTGGGATGAACCCAGACTATGGCGAAGACTCGGTGGAGGTGATTGGCTCCAGCGTCGAGGAGGAGGACGAGGGGGAGGATGGGGGCGAGGCGGAGGCACCAGAAGGCGGAGCAGACGGCCAGCCTCAGCCCGACCGCGCCTCCAGCAACGAGCCGCGTGCGACTGAGTCGACTGCCGCCAGAGGTGATCAAGCCGAGACTAGCCAGCCGGCTGCCCCGACGCCTGACGCTGGAGCCTCCTCCGACCCTCCGAATCCGTCTGCTGCCTCCTGAGCTGCCGATGTATCTTCTATTTTATCTGCTTCAGTAGTCTTTGAAGAACTTGTTAATTCGCACAATTCCACCCGCGGGGTGTATTTTGAACCTCTACTCGACAATTTGGCCAAGGGCCTATGTTATGTAAATATATATATATCTATCTTTTCTTGCTCGTTGTTCTTTTGGCTTTTTCCCTTTGCCACTTTCTCTTAGTTGCCTGCCTTGCCAATCGGACAGCCGCTCTGCGGACTATTGCTGGATCAAGTGCTAGGCTACTTTGGGAAAGCAAGTACTTAGCCGATTTCAAGAGATTTTTTTTGAGCAAGTTGGATAGGAGTCGGCAGTTCGACTATCTGAGAGTCGGTTTGCGAGAAAGGCTGGAGGCCATCTTGAGCTATGTTTTATGCTTTGAGTCCTTAGCCATTTTTTTCATGCGAGTGCCCATTCTACCTTACTGCTGCCCACTATACAGTTGCTCTGCGAGCTGCGGCTTCTGACAGGAGATGGTTTAGGCGTTTACACACTACTTATCCGACTGCAGGAAGCATTTCATAGTGCAAGGCGGCAAGTCCCCGGGTCGACTTGTCGAGCTCGGTGCCAAACGGCATGACGAAGAGTAACATACTTGTAGGCATAATTTTTATCATACAGACAAAAGGGGGCAGTCCCCGAGCTCGTCTCGGGGGGGGGGGGCGAAGTCTTGGTACTTTAATACAAAAGGTAGCGTGGTACATACTGCATCAACTATAAAATCTTCGGAGGAGATTTGCATTCCATGGCCGCTCTGTCTCCTTGCCGGAGTCGTCCCTCTTGCGTGCTCGGGGCTTCTGAGCGTCGATCAGGTAGTAGGAATCATTGCCCAGTACTTTGCTGATGATGAAAGGGCCTTCCGAAGGCGCCAACAGCTTGTGCTGACCGGCTGTTCACTGGATCAGCCGGAGCACAAGGTCGCCTTCTTGGAAAGATCTTGGCCTGACCTTCCTGTCGTGGTATTGGCGTAGGCTCTGCTGGTAGATGCTGGACCGGCTGAGTGCCAACAGCCGGCCCTCTTCCAGCAGATCGACGCTGTCTTGTCGTGCTTCTTCTGCTTCCTCCTCGGTGTACATGGTGACTCGTGGGGAGTCAAACTCTATGTCTGTTGGGATGACGGCTTCGGCACCATAGACGAGGAAGAAGGGCGTGAAGCCGGTTGACTTGTTTGGAGTCGTGTGCAGACTCCAGAGGACGGCTGGCAGCTCGTCGAGCCAGCAGCCAGCCGAGCGCTCTAGAGGCTCGATCAACCGAGGCTTGATGCCAGACAGGATGAGGCCGTTTGCTCGCTCCACTTGGCCGTTTGACTGCGGATGGGCGACGGACGCTAGGTCCAGTCGGATGCCTTGTGTTGCGCAGAAACGGGCCAAGGCGCCTTTGGCAAAATTTGTGCCGTTGTCGGTGATGATGCTGTGTGGTATGCCGTACCAAATTGTGATATCGGTGATGAAGGTCACGGCAGTCGGACCATTTAGTTTCTTAATTGGCTTCGCTTCCACCCACTTGGTGAACTTGCCCACTGCGACAAGTAGGTGAGTTAAACCACCTTGTGCTGTCTTGAATGGTCCCACCATGTCTAGACCCCAAACTGCGAAAGGCCAGGCAATGGGGATGGTCTTGAGTGCAGAAGCCGGCTGGTGTGGCTTGGAGCTGAACTTCTGGCACCCTTTGCATTTTTGGACCAACTCCTCGGCCTCTTCCAAGGCAGTCGGCCAGAAGAAACCGTGCCGAAAGGCTTTGGCGACGAGTGCTCTTGAAGCCGCATGGTGGCCGCATTCTCCTTGATGGATGTCTTTGAGAATCGACTGGCCTTGCTCTGGCTCTACGCATCGCTGGTAGACACCAGTGACGCTGCGCCTGATCAGCTCTCTGTTGACTATGTTATAGGCTGCCGCCCGGCGTTGTACTTGCCGAGCTGAGGTCTCATCAGTTGGTAGCTCTTTGTTCACCAGGAATTTGAGGATGGCCTGGGCCCATGAGGGTGCTGCTATTTCTTCGACTACCAGAACTGCGACTTGGATGAGGGCGGCTGGGCTGGGAGGCGGCGGGTTGGAGTCAACAGCCGCTTGTTGGGTTGATGAAGTCCCCAGGCCGACTGGCGCGGTCCTTGGGCCGAGTTCTAGAATCTTCGAGTCCGCCACCGCAGTCCCCGGGCCGGGCTCAACTGTGGTGGCTTTGGAGTCATCCACCAAAGTCCCCGTTCCGTCTGCCAGAGCTCTGGAGTCGGATCCGCCATCTTCGGGAGGAGCCGGCACAAAAATGGAGTCTGATTCTGGTGAAGGCTTGACAGACGGCTTGAGGAGGCGTTAAAGGGCGACGCCAGATGGTATCGCTTGGCGGGTAGAGCCGATTCGTGCCAAGGCGTCTGCTTGGTCGTTGTCGTTTCTTGGCACATGGAGGAACTCGCACCCTTCGAAATACCCGCTGAGTTGTTGCACGAGGAAACGGTAGCTCGCCATGTTTGCGTCTTTCGCGTCCCAGTCGCCAGATGACTACTGGACCACTAAATCCGACTCGCCATAACACAAGATCCGGCAGATGCCAAGTTCTTTGGCAAGCCGGAGCCCGTGAATGAGCGCCTCGTACTCGACAACGTTGTTGGAGGCGGCAAAATGGATTTGCAGTGCATATTTGAGCTTGTCGCCTTTAGGAGAGGTGAGGACGACGCCGGCTCCCAAGCCGGTGCGCATCTTGGAGCCGTCGAAGTGCATTCGCCAATGGGTGGAGTCAGGCGCTGGAGGCAGGTACTGGGTCTCGACCCAGTCGACGAGGAAGTCGGCCAGCGCTTGTGATTTGATAGCGGTGCGGGGCTAGTAGTAGATGGTGTAAGGAGCCAGCTCTATGGCCCACTTGGCCACTCGACCAGAGGCATCTCAGCTACCGATGATCTTGGCAAGTGGGGCCATGCAGACCACTGTGATTGGATGCTCTTGAAAGTAAGGCTTCAATATCTTGGTAGCAAAGTGTATGCCATAGCACATATTCTAGTAGTGGGGGTAGTTCTGCTTGGAGGTTGACAGTACCTCGCTCAGGTAATATACTGGTCTCTGGACAGGCAGTGCCTTGCCTTCCTCCTTGCGCTCCACTACCATGACTGTGCTGACTACTCGGCTGGTGGCGGCGATGTACAGGAGCATAGGTTCCTTGGGAGTCGGAGCCGCCAGGACGGGTGGAGTAGTCAGCATCTTCTTCAACTGGTGAAAAGCTTCATCCGCCTTATGGTTCCACTCGAAAAAAGTGGTCTTCTTCATGAGTTGGTATAAGGGGAGAGCTTTCTCGCCTAGCCGTCTGATGAATCGGTTGATGGACGCTAAGCAGCCGATGAACCTCTACACATCCAGCAGTCGGCTGGGTACCTCCATTCTCTCGATGGCCTTGATTTTTACTGGGTTGCATTCTATGCCGCGTTCAGAGACCAGGAAACCTAGCAGCTGGCCGGCTGGTACTCTGAAGACACACTTCTCGGGGTTGAGCTTGATCTGGAACCGGCGTAGGTTCTCAAAGGTCTCCTTGAGGTCTTCCAGCAGTGTTCCACACTTTTCCGTCTTCACCACCACGTCGTCCATGTAAACGTGGGTGTTCCGGCCGAGCTGCTTGAGGAGACACTTTTGGATGCAACGCTGGAAGGTGGCGCCGGCATTCCTCAAGCCGAACGTCATGGTGAGGTAGCAGAATGCTCCAAACGGCATGATGAAGGCGGTCTTCAATCTGTCAGTCGGGTTCAGTTTGATCTGGTGATATCCTGAGTATGCATCCAAGAAACTCAACAGCTCGCATCCGGCTGTGAAGTCTATCACCTGATCAATTCTTGGCAGAGCAAACAGGTCCTTGGGGCAGGCCTTATTGAGGCTCGTGTAGTCAATACACATTCGCCACTGCTTGTTCTTCTTTAGTACCAGGACCGGATTTGCCAGCCACCCCGGAAAGAAAACTTCCATAATGAAGCCGGCTGCTAGGAGTCGGGCTATCTCTTCTCTGACAACTCTTCTCTTCTCTTCTGATAAGCGGCGCAGGGGCTGCCTGACCGGCTTTGCATCAGATCGAACATGTAACTTGTGCTCGGCGAAATCCGTCGGTACACCTGGCATGTCTTTGGGGGACCATGCGAAGATGTCCCGATTCTCACGGAGGAAATCGACGAGCTCGCCTTCCTATTTGCTGTCGAGGTTCGCACCTATGACAGTGTACCTCTCCGGGTGCTCCGGATCCAAGGGTATCTTCTTTGTCTCTTTGGCCGGCTTGAACGAACCTTCGGCTTCCGACTCCTTCAGGTCGGGCGATATCTCCGGCTGCTTGCCGGCCATCGCCACAACTCGTTCAAGGAGTCGCTTCTTGGCTGCGATCACTAGGGACTCGGCCAGCCGACTGCTCTCAGCCGCGCAAGTGGACGACTTCCGGTAGTCGCCGGCCACAGTCAGAATTCCCCTGGAACTGGGCATCTTCATCTTGAGGTAGGCGTAGTGGGGGACCGCCATGAACTTGGCCAAGGCGGGTCGGCCAAGTAGCGCATGGTATGGGCTCTCAAGTCCACCACCTCAAACCAAACAGACTCTCTTCGGAAGTGATCTTTGTCCCCAAAGAGGACGTCCATCAGGATCTTGCCGATTGGTGAGCATGAAAGCCCAGGAACAATACCGTGAAACACAGTCCGGCTGTTATGAAGCTGTCTTTGCTTGATTCCTAACTTCTCCATGGTGTCCTTGTACAGGATATTGATGCTGCTGCCCCCGTCTATCAGAACTCGCGAGAAACGCGCGGCCCGTTTGTCCGTAGCAAAGGTGGCGTCCAGGACCAAGGCGTAGGAGCCCGGACTCGGCATCACTTCTGGGTGGTCAGCCCTGCTCCAGTTGATGGGCATCTCAGACCAGTTCATGAACTCTGGCGTCTCTGAGGCTACTGCGTTCACCTCTTGTCGCTACAACCGCCTGCTGCGTCGATCATCATCCACACTGGTGAACACCACATAGGCTCCATGCTCTTCAGGGTATTCGTCTTGTACTACGCCGACTGGCCTGACTGCCGGCTACTGGGGCGGAGGCGGAGGCGGCTGCCCAGCAAGCGGGGGTGGCAGGAGGCCGTCTCCCTTGGCGATTCTGGTGAGCCAGTGGCACTTCCGGGTGGTGTGATTCGACGGCTTCGTGCCGCTATGGAACTTGCAAGGTCCATCCAAGGTCTGCTCATAGGAGAAGGCCGGCAATCAGTTTGGCTTGCCGCCTTTCTGTCGCTTGGGCGGAGGCTGCTCTTCTGGCTGTTGGGCTTCAACGGTCGCGACCTGCCGGCTGCCGGAAGCCGGCTGCAGGGCCTTGCGCTTGTTGTCGCCCTGCTGTTGTCACCGGCCGGCGTCTGCCGCCGGAGTTCTTGGAGCCGGAGGAGCTACTTTGCCAGTCGTGTTGATTTGAATTTCCACCTTCATGGAGGAGTCGGCCGTGGCGTACTTGTCCGCTATGATCAGCAGCTCGTCGAGGGTTTCTGGCTCATCGCAGAGGAGCTTGTGCTTGAGGAGGGTGCCTTCTCGGCACCCGGCTGTGAAGTACTCGATGGCCTGCACCTCGTGCACGCCCTCGCAGGAGTTCCGGAGCTCAGCCCAACGCGTGAGGTAGTCGCGAGTCGACTCGTCAGGACCTTGTACGCACAAGGAGAGCTGACGAGGCTTGGGAGAATGCTTGTATGTGCTGGTGAAGTTGCGGACGAACGTTTCAGTGAAGTCAACCTAGCTGTTGATGCTGCGGGGCTTTAGGCTGTTCAGCCATGTCCGGGCCGTGCCCTGGAGCATGAGCGGAACGTACTTTACGGCGACACGCTTGTTGCCGTTTGCTATGCTGACAGCCGTGGAGTAGTCGACTAGCCAGTCTTCCGGCTTCACGGAGCCGGTATAGTTGGGCGTGTCTCTTGAGAGCGTGAACCCTCTGGGAAAGGGCTCGTCCTGAATGCGGGGCCGAAACAAGGTGGACCCAGCTCGTCTTCTTCTTCCAGTGCCAGGGACCGGTGAAGTCGGTCGATCCGGTGGTGGGCGTCATTCTCTCCAACTCCCTCTCGGCGGCCAAGGCGGTCACCGAGAGTCGGATGGTCAACAGGCGGCGGGGAGACTCGCCTCTCCTTGCGGGGAGGGGGAGGCGGACAGTCGTCCCGTCGTTCCACTGCTCTCGGGCGGCCATCTTGGTTGCGCTCTATGGTAATGCGAGTCCGACCGTGGCTGACAGCCGGCTCCTTGTCCTTTCTTCCTCGGGCGCCGCCAGTCGGCGTCTGAGACGTCGCGCCTTGATCTTGGTGCAGGTCGTCGTTTGGCCGCTGCGGCGCCTTCGTGCGGTAGCCGGCCTCGTTCTGCGCGGTGGCCGCGTCGAGGAGCCGCTGGACTCGCTCCATCATGAGGCAGTGTTCTTCGCCCTCGAAATTGTCCAGCTCATCCGCCGCTGCCCGGGCGGCTCGGATGTTCTCCGCCGGTGTAGCGTACACGGGGCGGCTAGCCCCAAACAGGCTGGCGATGGCTACGTCGCGCTGCTGGACCGCGCCAAGGCGGCTGGACCCTGCCGGGGCCGGCGAGCCGCCAACGGCGCGATCCATCTCCCGCTGGTAAGCTTCTGACAAGTGTCTCATGCTGGCCAGCTTCTTCGCGCCTTCAACGAGCTGAAGGCGGCGCGCTTCTAGCGTCTCCACGTCAGCACCTTCCGGAATGGGCGCAGCTAGGTCTTGCAGCACCGGGCCGAGTGAGCAGGGCGCTCCTCCGCCAGGGAACTCGTCATGACTGATGACTAGCACCTCAGTGATGGTGCTTCCATCGCTCTCTGTGTGGGGGAGAGGTTCGTCGTAGACCACCACGTTGGTGGGGAATGCGTCGATCGATGCGGTGTCGGAGTCGACCAACATCGGGTCGGTGGAGCCTACGGACTCCAAGTCTATGGCGGGCTCGCCGGAAACGTGGAGTTGATCGAGGAGGCCCGCGAGGAGGTTCTCGGGGCCGCCCGCGCCTGCATCGGACACAGGTTCGTCGGAGAGGCAGGCCTCGCCGACAAGTTCGGCCAAGGAGCTGGCTGCGCAGGCGATCTCAACGCCGCGCAGCATGTCGATGCAAACTTCGCCTGGCGTGCCTGGCTGGCTGCGCTCGCCAGGGAGGAAAAGGGTTCCCGTCCAGAACAGATCTCCGGACGGCGGTGCACCAGGCCCCACGGTGGGCACCAAATGTCGGGGGTTTGGAGCGACATATGCCAACGGATGGCTTATCATGGTGGGGGCGAGTAGAACGTCGCCGGTGCCTGGAAACGGGATGAGGCGAAGACATGCACGCCGACGAATCTTACCCAGCTTCGGGGCTCTCCGGGGAGATAATACCCCTACTGCTGCTCTGCGGGGTCTCCACATGATCACTATGGCCAAGTGTTTACACGGTTGCTCCTTGAGCTGTTTCTGGTGGTAGAAGAGGGCAAGGCTAGCTCTCTCCTTCGATCTGGTATGGTCTAGAACTACTGGGATCCAACCCCTTGCATGGGTGCCCTGGGGGTTTACATAGGCCTACCCACCAGGGGTACAATGGTAATTCGACTGGGCGCGGGCCCCGCCGTCAGTGCCTCCGACCTCTGACTTCTCCGCCAACTGCTGGGGCCTGCCGACTGGTGGGCCCCGCCGACTGCTCTGGTACGGAGTCGACAGGCCGCGTCCGCCGCGGGCGGTCTTGCCGGCCGCTGATTACTATAGTCGTGCTTCTGATGACGCAGGCTTGGTCATGGGGTCGTGGCAACAACCCCACTGCCTGGCGGGCGATCACTGTGGCCACTCCCCATCTCATCTTGATTAATGGTGCGTGGGCCTCGGGGGAGGGCTCGGCCGACTCCCAACGGGTCCGACTGGCGGTTCTCCCGCCGTCTCCCGAGGTCTTGCTGACTGGTGGGCCCGCCGCCTCCAGGCCGTACAGACAAGCCGTCGTGGGAGCAGGACTTGGTACTGTGGTGCTGATGTCAGGGCCGGCCGGGCAACAGTGCCATGCCGCACGGAGATCTTCCCGGGTACGGCGTGCTGGGGCCATGCCTGCCCTTGGTAAGGGGCGGGGAGTGGGCTTCACTGTAGCCACGCCCCAGCCCCGTCCCCTTTGATGAGGTCATGGTTTGTTGGAGTCGCCGGCCGAGTCCCCAAAGACGGCTTCTCTGGAAGTCGTCCCTGGGACTCGGCCGTGAGCGGGCAGTCGGCCGCCCTGCCGTCGACTCCTCAGGAGGCGGCTCTTCGCCCCGGGGTCTTGAGGGGCGCAGCCTGCCCCGATGTCTTGAAAGGTTATGGGACTCGGCTTGGCCTACCCGTGGCCCATTACTCCGACAATGATTGTGGGTTTATGACCAGATTATTCATTGAAAGTAATTGAGTCTTTTCTGAATTTTATTCTGTGTGATTGTTATATTTTTGTATTTCTCTTCGATCTATCTGTTTGGTTTGTCCAATTAGATTGATTTATCTTCATCGGGAGAGGTGCTTTGTGGTAGGTTCAATCTTGTGGTGTCCTTACTTTGTGACAGGAGGAGTAGCGAGGCACGTATTTGTACTCCTGGTACTAAAGGTAAAACGACGGGGTTTAATCATATTGATTGGTTTTATTCTATCTACATTATGTCATTATACTTCATGCATTACTCTGTTTGCCATGAATTTAATACGTAGAGAGAAAATGATAGAAGCACTCTTGAAGTGGAGTAATAGAAGTAGATGCAGGCAGGAGTCATTCTATTTATCACGGATGTAATGCCAATGTGTTGATCATGCCATGAATAACATCATAACTATGTGATTTTTTATTAATTGCCCAACAGTAATTTGTCTACCCACCGTATGCTATGTTCTTGAGAGAGAATGCCTCTAGTGAAAGCTATGGCCCTCGGGTCCACTTTAATCAAATTGCTAAAACCCTAAAAAATTATATGCATTTTTATTCGAGGACAATACTTTGTCAAGTTTTTCACTGCCCATGTAAATATTTTCAACTTTGTATGATAAAACCGAATTTCAGATTATAGTTGGGCCAAAACTGAGGTTTATAGAGTACCCTGCTCAGGAGGCCAAGTATGTCATGCTCTCCAACATATTAACATTGACACAGAGATAGAAGGGGAAGTCAGAGATTAGGATAGAGATGAGCAAGAGAGGAATTACAAAGGTGCCAGGCTGCAGCCTTGTCGAGCTTCATGGAGAGGTCCATGCAGGACTGGGTCCACGAGTTCATAGCAGGAGATGAGTCACATCTGCGGTACAAGGAAATGTGCAGGATGGTTGAGCGACAGCTAAGGCATATGGGGCATATCGCAGCCACATCAGAGGGATTTTTTTTTCAAAAGTAGCACATTTTTTATAGCAATTTCGGAAACTAGCAGTGTTGATACATTATTTGCAAAACTAGCAGCCCGTCGGTCAACAATTGGCCGAAGTGGGCCTTTTCGGCCTGCCTAAGCCCGAAGTGACCTCTTTGGTTAAGCGTGGCCGAAGTGTGCGCGAACTAGGCCGAAGACGGGCCTCTTCGGCCAGCCAGCGACCGAAGACGTCTTCGGCTAACCAGTGGCCGAAGAGTTTTGGATAACGCCCGAGCTGGTCTTCTTTTTCCTCTCGCTGTTCTTGCTCTGTCTCTCTCGTTTCTCTCTGTACATCGCCCCCTCGCCGATCTCTTCGTTTCTCCACCTATTTTCGAATCCAAAGCACAGAAATGGTAGATCGTAGCCATCTCCACCGGTGTACGGTCATTTTTTCCAATGGGATAGCAATTTGTGCGTACAAGTGAGGTGGAGTCATGATGGGGTGAGGAGGAGGAGAAGCCATGGTGGGCTGAGGAGGAGGAGGCGGTTTCGCTGGTGAGGAGGTGCAGCTTCATGCCGCCGAGGGGGTGGCGTTGGTGTTGTCTGTTGGTGTTGTCTGTTAGTTGCAAGTTCTCCGTGAGGTGGCCACACGCGTCGAAGGTATAATCACGCGTCACATTTTTTTAGTGTTAATTGGTTTGTGTTGGCATTTTAGTGGATAGTTAGTGTAACCGGTAACAATTTTGTTCATTGCGATTAATTAGAAGGTGGCAATGTCTGACAGGTGAAAATGTCTGTATCAGTAAATTTGACTATTTACTATGGCCCTGGTAATGTTCGATATAATGAGTTGGGGATTGATCTTAGCGAGTTTAAAAATGGCGTCATGACACTTTTAGACCCGGACAGACTGGACATTAGACAATTGAAGCACTGGTTGACTACTAGTTTTGGGTTGGATCCTGAAGTATGTTCCGTCAGTATTCATGCATTGTGGACCAAATCCTATAAAAATGTCAAGTGGGAGTTGATGCAGATAGATAGGAGCCAGCATTGGTTGACCCTATTAAGTCGTTGCCATGACCGAAGAATCCACCCATATGTCCTAGTGCAGCCAGTGGAAAAGGAGGAGAATACCGTACAACTCCATGTGGGGTATGAACCCGGCCAGGGTAGTCGAGTTGCTAACGTGATTCATTTATCCGGGTCACAACCACCGGATGTGGATCCTAGCCAAACCGAGGAGTCGTACTACATGCTGGACAATGTTTGTGGTCATGATACTGGGCAGAATATTCAGTCGATAATATTAGCTAGTTCTGGTGTTGCTGATGGGGATGAGGAAGGCGATGAATGATACGTCTCCAACGTATCTATAATTTTTGATTGCTCCATGCTATCTTATCTACTGTTTTGGGCAATATTGGGCTTTATTATCCACTTTTATATTATTGTTGGGACTAACCTATTAATCGGAGGCCCAACCCAAAATTGCCGTTTTTTTGCCTATTTCAGTGTTTCAAAGAAAATGAATATCAAATGGAGTCGAAACGGAACGAAATCAACTGGAGAAGTTATTTTTGTAAGGAAAGCTACCGGATGGACTTGGACCCCATGTCAGGAGCCAAGGGAGCTGCTCATGAGGGTGGGGCGCCCCCCTAGGGCGCGCCCCCTGCCTCGTGGGGCCCCCGAAGCTCCACCGACATACTTCTTTCACCCATATATGCCTACGTACCCTAAAACTTCCAGAACAGAGAATAGACCGGGAGTTCCATCGCCAGAAGCCTCCGTAGCCACCGAAAGCCAATCTAGACCCGTTCTGGCACCCTGCCGGAGGGGGCAATCCCTCTCCGGTGGCTATCTTCATCATCCCGGTGCTCTCCATGACGAGGAGGGAGTAGTTCTCCCTCAGGGCTGAGGGTATGTACCAGTAGCTATGTGTTTGATCTCTCTCTCTCTCTCGTGTTCTTGATTTGGCACGATCTTGATGTATCACGAGCTTTGCTATTATAGTAGGATCTTATGTTTCTCTCCCCCTCTACTATCTTGTAATGGATTGAGTTTCCCCTTTGGAGTTATCTTATGGATTGAGTCTTTAAAGATTTGAGAACACTTGATGTATGTCTTACCGTGTGTATCTGTGGTGACAATGGGATACCACGTGATTCACTTGATGTATGTTTTGGTGATCAACTTGCGGGTTCCGCCCATGAACCTATGCATAGGGGTTGGCACACGTTTTCGTCGTGATTCTCTGGTAGAAACTTTGGGGCACTCTTTGAGGTTCTATGTGTTGGTTGAATAGATGAATCTGAGATTGTGTGATGCATATCGTATAATCATACCCACGGATACTTGAGGTGACATTGGAGTATCTAGGTGACATTAGGGTTTTGATTGATTTGTATCTTAAGGTGTTATTCTAGTACGAACTCTAGGGCTGATTGGAAAGAATAACTTTGAGGTGGTTTTGTACCCTACCATAATCTCTTCGTTTGTTCTCCGCTATTAGTGACTTTGGAGTGACTCTTTGTTGCATGTTGAGGGATAGTTATGTGATCCAATTATGATATTATTGTTGAGGGAACTTACACTAGCGAAAGTATGAACCCTAGGCCTTGTTTCCTATCATTGCAATACCATTTATGCTCCCTTTTATCACTTGCTACCTTGCTGTTTTTATTATTTCAGATTACAAATACCTTTATCTACTATCCATATACCACTTGTTTCACCATCTCTTCACCGAACTAGTGCACCTATACAATTTACCATTGTATTGGGTGTGTTGGGGACTCAAGAGACTCTTTGTTATTTGGTTGCAGGGTTGCTTGAGAGAGACCATATTCATCCTACGCCTCCTACGGATTGATAAACCTTAGGTCATCCACTTGAGGGAAATTTGGTACTGTCCTACAAACCTCTGCACTTGGAGGCCCAACAATGTCTACAAGAAGAAGGTTGTGTGGTAGACATCAAGCTCTTTTCTGGCGCCGTTGCCGGGGAGGTTAGTGCTTGAAGGTATATCTTTAGATCTTGCAATCAAGTCTTTTAGTTTCTTGTTTTATCACTAGTTTAGTATATAAAAGAAAACTACAAAAAATGGAATTAAGTTCTACTCATACGCTTCACCTTTTTAATATCTTTCGTGAGTATGATGGAAAGGATAATTGTGCCCAAGTGCTAGAAGAAGAAATTTATAAAATGTTTGGCACTAAATATTTGAATGATGAGCATGATTGCAATGTTGTTAGTATGAATTCCTTGAATATCCATGATGCTAATGATATGCAAAGCCACAAGCTTGGGGAAGCTATGTTTGATGAAGATGATATTTATTGTCCCCCAAGTTTTGATGAGCAAATTTATTATGATGAAAGCATGCCTCCTATCTATGATGATTATTGTGATGACACGTATGCTTTAAAGAATAATGATAACAATGAAACTTGTCATCTTGATTTCAATTTTCAATCCCATGATAGTTACTTTGTTGAGTTTACTCCCACTATTCCGAATGAGAAGAATTTTGCTTATGTGGAGAGTAATAGAATTTCTATGCTTGTAGATCATGAAAAGAATGCTTTAGGTGCTAGTTATATTGTTGAATTCATTCATGATGCTACTGAAAATTATTATGAGGGAGGAACATATGCTTGTAGGAATTGCAATAATATCAAGTTTCCTCTCTACGTGCTTAAAGTTTTGAAGTTATGCTTGTTTTACCTTCCTATGCTAATTGATTATTGTTCCCATAAGTTATTTGCTCACAAAATACCTATGCATAGGAAGTGGGTTAGACTTAAATATGCTAGTCATATTCTTCATGATGCTCTCTTTATGTTACAACTCTTATCTTTTATGTGAGCATCGTTGAAATCATCATGCCTAGCTAGGGGCGTTAAACGATAGCGCTTGTTGGGAGGCAACCCAATTTCATTTTTGTTCCTTGCTTTTTGCTCCTGTTTAGTAATAAATAATTTATGTATCCTCTGTTATTATTGAGTTTTTATGTTTTAATTAGTGTTTGTGCCAAGTAGAACCATTGGGAAGATTTGGGGAAAGTCTTGTTGATCTTGCTGTAAAAAACAGAAACTTTAGCGCTCACGAGAATTGCTGCCATTTTTTTATTAGAGAGTGCTATTTAGTTAATTATTTTTGCAGATGATTAATAGATAAATTCCTAAGGTCCATAAATTTTTTTTAGAATTTTTGGGGTTCCAGAAGTTTGCGTCGGTTACAGATTACTACAGACTGTTCTGTTTTTGACAGATTCTGTTTTTCGTGTGTTCTTTGCTTATTTTGATGAATCTATGGCTAGTAAAAGAGTTTATAAACCATAGAGAAGTTGTAATACAGTAGGTTTAACATCAATGTAAATAAATAATAAGTTCATTACAGTACCTTGAAGTAGTGTTTTGTTTTCTTTCGCTAACGGAGCCTACGAATTTTCTGTTAAGTTTTGTGTTGTGAAGTTTTCAAGTTTTGGGTAAAGATTCGATGGACTATGGAATAAGGAGTGGCAAGAGCCTAAGCTTGGGGATTCCCAAAGCACCCCAAGGTAATATTCAAGGACAACCAAGAGCCTAAGCTTGGGGATGCCCCGGAAGGCATCCCCTCTTTCGTCTTCGTTCATCGGTAACTTTACCTGGAGCTATATTTTTATTCACCACATGATATGTGTTTTGCTTGGAGCGTCAATTTATTTTGCTAGTATTTGCTTGATTTTATTTAGAACAATGTTTTGCATATTTTATTTCAATAAAAGTGGCATTGATAGCCTTTACTATGCCTATGTTACAAGTATACATGTTGCTGTTTGAAAACAGAAAGTTTACCGCTGTTGCAATAATTCCCTAGAAAAGTCAGAATGTGATAAAATGTTGAAACCTTTTGAATATTAAGCTCTGATAAATTTACTACAGTGGGAATTTTCTTTCATAATTTTTGGATCTAGGGAAGTATGGATGTTGCAGCATTCTTTACAGACTATCCTGTTTAGGAAGATTGCTGTTATGTTTGCATTGTTTGCATATGTTTGCTTCTTTAATGATTCTATTTGAGGATAGGACTATTAAATATGCAGAGGCATTTAGTATGCAATTTTGACTAATAATTTTAGTGATTTGCTATAGTAGAGTATGATAAGGTTTTTGCAATGGTTTATACTAACTTATCTCTCGAGTCCTTGTTGAGTTTTGTGTGGATGAAGCTTTTGAGATTTAGGGAGACCGTGATATGAGAGGAATTAAGGAGACACAAAAGATCAAGCTTGGGATGATGATATTTCAAGAAGTGTCAAGCATCTAAGCTTGGGGATGCCCCGGTTGGCATCCCACCTTTCTTCTTCAACAACTATCGGTTAGTATCGGTTGATCCTAAGTTCTTGCTTCTTCACATGATGTTTGCCATTCTTAGAATGTCATTTTATTTTGATTTGCTTGCTGTTTGAATAAAATACCAAGATATGAAATTCTTAAATGTTAGAGAGTCTTCACATAGTTGCATAATTATTCAACTACTCATTGATCTTCACTTATATCTTTCGGAGTAGTTTGTCATTTGCTCTAGTGCTTCACTTATATCTTTTAGAGCATGGTGGTAGTTTTATTTTGAAGAAATAGATGAACTCTCATGCTTCACTTAGATTATTTTGAGAGTCTTAAATAGCATGGCAATTTGCTTAAAATCCTAATATGCTAGGCATCCAAGAATAGTAAAAAAATGCATATAGAGTATTGAATACTAAGAGAAGTTTGATGCTTGATGATTGTTTTGAGATATGGAGGTAATAATATCAAAGTCGTGCTAGTTGAGTAGTTGTGAATTTGAGGAATACTTGTGTTGAAGTTTGCAAGTCCCGTAGCATGCACGTATGGTAAATGTTATGTAACAAATTTGAAACATGAGGTGTTATTTGATTGTCCTCCTTATGAGTGGCGGTCGGGGACGAGCGATGGTCTTTTCCTACCAACCTGTCCCCCTAGGAGCATGCACGTAGTGCCGAGGTTTTTGATGACTTGTAGATTTTTGCAATAAGTATGTGATTTCTTTATGACTAATGTTGAGTCCATGGATTATACGCACTCTCACCCTCCATCATTGCTAGCCTCTTCGGTACCGTGCATTGCCCTTTCACACATTGAGAGTTGGTGCAAACTTTGCCGGTGCATCCAAACCCCGTGATATGATACGCTCTGTCACACATAAACCTCCTTATATCTTCCTCAAAACAGCCACCATACCTACCTATTATGGCATTTCTATAGCCATTCCGAGATATATTGCCATGCAACTTTCCACCGTTCCGTTTATTATGACACGCATCATCATTGTCATATTGCTTTGCATGATCATGTAGTTGACATCGTATTTGTGGCAAAGCCACCGTTCATAATTCTTCCATACATGTCACTCTTGAGTCATTGCATATCCCAGTACACCGCCGGAGGCATTCATATAGAGTCATGTCTTGTTCTAAGTATCGAGTTGTAATTCTTGAGTTGTAAGTAAATAGAAGTGTGATGATCATCATTATTAGAGCATTGTCCCAAGTGATGAAAAAAGAGAGAAAGGCCATAAAAAGAGAAAGGCCATAAAAAAGAGAAAGGCCATAAAAAAGAGAAAAGGCCAAATGAAAAAAATGAGAGAAAAAGAGAGAAGGGACAATGTTACTATCCTTTTACCACACTTGTGCTTCAAAGTAGCACCATGATCTTCATAGTAGAGAGTCTCTTGTTTTGTCACTTTCATATACTAGTGGGAATTTTTCATTATAGAACTTGGCTTGTATATTCCAACAATGGGCCTCCTCAAGTGCCCTAGGTCTTCATTAGCAAGCAAGTTGGATGCACACCCACTTAGTTTCTTTTGCTGAGATTTCATACATTTATAGCTCTAGTGCATCCGTTGCATGGCAATCCCTACTCCTTGCATTAACATCAATCAATGGGCATCTCCATAGCCCATTGATTAGCCTCGTTGATGTGAGACTTTCTCCTTTTTGTCTTCTCCACATAACCCCCTCATTATTCTATTCCACCCATAGTGTTATATCCATGGCTCGCACTCATGTATTGCGTGAAAGTTTATAGGTTTGAGATTACCAAAGTATGAAACAATTGCTTGGCTTGTCATCGGGGTTGTGCATGATGAGAGCATTCTTGTGTGACGAAAATAAAACATGACTAAACTATATGATTTTGTAGGGATGAACTTTCTTTGGCCATGTTATTTTGAGAAGACATAATTGCTTAGTTAGTATGCTTGAAGTATTATCATTTTTATGTCAATATGAACTTTTGTCTTGAATCTTTCGGATCTGAATATTCATACCACAATTAAGAAGAATCACATTGAAATTATGCCAAGTAGCACTCCGCATCAAAAATTCTGTTTTTTTCATTTACCTACTCGAGGACGAGCAGGAATTAAGCTTGGGGATGCTTGATACGTCTCCAACGTATCTATAGTTTTTGATTGCTCCATGCTATGTTATCTATTGTTTTGGGAAATATTGGGCTTTATTATCCACTTTTATATTTTTTTGGGACTAACCTATTAACCGGAGGCCCAGCCCAGAATTGTTGTTTTTGCCTATTTCAGTGTTTCGAAGAAAAGGAATATCAAACGGAGTCGAAACGGAACGAAATCAACTGGAGAAGTTATTTTTGGAAGGAAAACTATCGAATGGACTTGGACCCCACGTCGGGAGCCAAGGGAGGTGCTCACGAGGGTGGGGGGCGCCCCCCCTAGGGCGCGCCCCCTGCCTTGTGGGGCCCCCGAAGCTCCACCGACGTACTTCTTTCACCCATATATACCTACGTACCTTAAAACTTCCATAACAGAGAATAGATCAGGAGTTCCGCCGCCAGAAGCCTCCGTAGCCACCGAAAGCCAATCTAGACCCGTTCCGACACCCTGCCGGAGGGGGCAATCCCTCTCCGGTGGCCATCTTCATCATCCCGACGCTCTCCATGATGAGGAGGGAGTAGTTCTCCCTCGGGGCTGAGGGTATGTACCAGTAGCTATGTGTTTGATCTCTCTCTCTCTCTCTCGTGTTCTTGATTTGGCACGATCTTGATGTATCGCGAGCTTTGCTATTATAGTTGGATCTTATGTTTCTCCTCCACCTCTACTCTCTTGTAATGTATTGAGTTTCCCCTTTGGAGTTATCTTATCGGATTGAGTCTTTAAAGATTTGAGAACACTTGATGTATGTCTTGACGTGCGTATCTGTGGTGACAATGGGATACCACGTGATTCACTTGATGTATGTTTTGGTGATCAACTTGCGGGTTCTGCCCATGAACCTATGCATAGGGGTTGGCACATGTTTTCGTCATGATTCTCCAGTAGAAACTTTGGGGCACTCTTTGAGGTTCTATGTGTTGGTTGAATAGATGAATCTGAGATTGTGTGATGCATATCGTATAATCATACCCACGGATACTTGAGGTGACATTGGAGTATCTAGGTGACATTAGGTTTTGATTGATTTGTATCTTAAGGTGTTATTCTAGTACGAACTCTAGGGCTGTTTGTGACACTTATAGGAATAGCCCAATGGATTGATTGGAAAGAATAACTTTGAGGAGGTTTCGTACCCTACCATAATCTCTTCGTTTGTTCTCCGCTAATAGTGACTTCAGAGTGACTCTTTGTTGCATGTTGAGGGATAGCTATGTGATCCAATTATGATATTATTGTTGAGGGAACTTACACTAGCGAAAGTATGAACCCTAGGCCTTGTTTCCTATCATTGCAATACCGTTTATGCTCACTTTTATCACTTTCTACCTTGCTGTTTTTATTATTTCAGATTACAAATACCTTCTACTATCCATATACCACTTGTTTCACCATCTCTTCGCCGAACTAGTGCACCTATACAATTTACCATTGTATTGGGTGTGTTGGGGACTCAAGAGACTCTTTGTTATTTGGTTGCAGGGTTGCTTGAGAGAGACCATATTCATCCTACGCCTCCTACGGATCGATAAACCTTAGGTCATCCACTTGAGGGAATTTTGGTACTGTCCTACAAACCTCTGCAGTTGGAGGCCCAACAACGCCTACAAGAAGAAGGTTGTGTAGTAGACATCAATGAAATGCAGAGGGTGATGGAGGAAGAGGACGAGGATGGATATGCAGAGGATCTGGATTCTGAAAATTCTGAGGATGAAGTGGAGGTACCGATTCCTTCTGCATGGAATCAGGACATATCCACCGGCCTTACTGTGAACGATGGCCATGAGACTCCATGGCAATATAATCTGAACCAAGTCCAGATAGGGGCTATGTTTGATAAAAAGAAAAAATTGAAGTATGTAGTGATAAAGTGGGCTATGTCTACTCAGAGGGTTTTTCGGACACACAAATCAAACCCAACAAACTATACCGTGAAGTGTGTTGAAACAGGTTGTCCTGCGAAGGTTCACGGGCACGTGCCGAAGTATAACATCCACTGGGTTGTCACGAATGTGGTCCCACATAATTGTGTGAGGAAAAACTTGTTGGTTCGTCATCCAAACCTAACTTCAACTCTCATTGCGCAACTCATGTATACTGAGATAGTGGAGAAAAAAGATATGGAAGCAAAACACATCCAGACAGCAGTGAAGGTCAGATGGAATTATAACATTCCTTATGGGAAGGCTTGGAGGGCTAAGCAGAAGGCTATGGAGGAAAGGTTTGGGATGTTCTTTGACTCATATGATAATGTTGTCCGTCTCCTGGATGTACTGAAGGAGAGGAATCCCGGCACTTATGTTAACGTACAACATACAAGGTTGCTGAGTATACCAGGTTTCAAGGTGTTGAAACGAGTATTCTTCTCTTTCGCTATGTGCATTGAAGCTTTCCGGCATTGTCCTTCTATGATGTTTGTGGATGGTACATTCCTTACTGGTCAGTACAAAGGGCAAATCCTGATTGCCATTGGTGTGGATGGAAACAATCAAATCATTCCACTTGCCATGGCATTTGTGGAGGGTGAGAACTTTCCAAGCTAGGTATGGTTCTTTCAGCAAGTGAAAATTGCCATCGTGAAGGATCGACCAAACGTGTGTGTCATTCATGATAGGCATGCTGGTATATTGAAGGCTGTGAAGACACTAAGGAATCCAACAGTAGACGAACCAACACCTTGGAAGGATTTGCAGAGCCGGTGGTGCATGCGCCATCTTGGGGCTAACTTTTTCTCACAGTTCAAGAACAAGCGGTTGATGAACTTGTTTAAAAATTGTGCAAGCAGAACTAGGAGCGTAAATACCAATTTATTTGGTCAAAACTTGATGAGTTTACTAAGAAGCAGGTCCGTGCCAGGAAGAAAATGGAAAAAGACCAACAACAATTAGCAACACTCATGGCGGAGCTAGAGGAGCCAGTTGGTCTTTGTGACTTGCCAGCAATTGACCCTCCTAATACTAAGAGAAAGAAGGGGAGGGCAATAAAGGATTTTTCACAGTGGATAGAGAAAGATCCTCCCGTGAATTGGTCTTTGCTGCATGACGCCCATGGAGCTAGGTATGGCCACAAGACAACCAACCTTACAGAGGTGTATAACTTTGTACTCAGAGGGAATAGAGCATTGCCACTCACAGCTATTGTGGAGGATGTATTCCATGGCACTTTGAGATATTTCAGAGACCGACACGAGTTAGCAAAGAAGCATATTATAGATAATCAGAACACACCTTAGTGTAGCCGTGTCATGGAGTATATGGCAGAGAAGATAGAGAAAGCAAAGAAGCACATTATAAGACTCGTAGGTAATCAGGAAAGGAGGTATGAGGTTCAGCTACCTACCGATGGTTTTGGTTCTGCGAATGAGGTAAAGACGCATGAGGTAAAAATTGGAACGGAATTTTATCCAACGTGTGAGTGTACATGCAACAAACAAAAGTTGTTGCACCTGCCTTGCTCACATGTGTTGGCTGCCTGTGGCCAGATTGAGTTGGATGCGGTCTCCTTTTTGTCGCCATACTACTTAAAAGAGGCTATACTGAACACATGGAACAGTGAGATGACAGGGTTTAGAGTCATTGGCAATTTCAACAAGGTTAAGGACGGTGAGAGAGTATACATCCCGGATCCAGAACTTTGGCGAACAAGCAGGGGTCGATGTAAGGCCCATCGAATCCGAAACGATATGGACCAATCTGAAGCTGGTGGAGCAACCAGACAATGTTTGCTATGCGCGGCTTATGGGCATAGGATGAAATATTGTCCTGACCTGAACAAAGATGGTGCTTCCACATCGACGAGTGCTTCCACATCGACGGCTGCAACAACAGGATCAAGAGGCGGACGTGGTCATGGCAGTCGAGGCCGAAGGGGAGGACGAGGAAGGAATAACTCACAAGCTATATAATGTGGGGGAGAATGTTTTAATTTGTAATATCATCTGGACTATGTTTTACTTTGTAATGTTTGAACTATGTATTAGTTTGTAATGTCGACTGGACTATGTTTTACTTTGTATGTCTGAACTATGTTTTAATTTGTAATGTCCTCTGGACTATGTTTTACTTTGTATGTCTGAACTATGTATTAATTTGTAATGTCTGGACTATGTTTTGATTGCAGATATGTCTTTGTATCCGTTGCTTAATGGTACGATTGATAGAGGTCACCGGGCTGCACTTATGCAAGGGGGCAAGAACTTAGACGTTTTGGTCACTCGCACCCTAAAGACTAACTGGATGATACACCCTTCATGGGTTGATAGGTATTGATACATATAGTGCCTTACATGTTTGACATAGGTATTGAAACATATAATTACTTACTTTTCATGCTACATTCTCTTTTTTGTAGGTTAAGTTGGGCTGGACTTCTACCCTTGGCACGGCTGGCTGAGGGTACGTTGGAAGAGTGGGTTGACCATCCAAACTTGGATGAGGAAGGTGAACCAATGCAATTGAAAAAGAGGCAAGTGAAACGGTTCTCTTACGACAGGTCACTACTTACTTGCTTAGTAGATAGATGGAGACCGGAGACACATACCTTTCACTTTCCCTGGGGAGAGATGGCGCCTACTTTACAGGATGTCTCCTACTTGTTGGGATTACCTTTGGCCGGTGATGCCATAGGTCCTTTAGAGGCAGAACCTGGCTGGCTTGCAAATATGCAGGCCCGTTTTCTAGCTGCGGTGCCAACTGTTACGGGCTTAGACGATGATCCTCACGGGCCACGTTTTAGGTGGTTGAGCCAGTTTCAGGTAACCTTCGTCGCCACATGACTATGTTTTTTTAGTTACCAATAGTACATCGTTCACACAATCGTATGTTTCTATGTAGATTGTCTCATTAGGATACCCCACAGTAGATTTGTCAGACGCACAGATTGATCGATCCCTAGAGGCATATATTCTATGGTTGTTCGGCAAGACGATGTTCACGGAGAACCACGTGACCACTGTTGATGCACGACTCATCGGTATTGCACGAGAGATAGCTGACGCACGTTGCCCTGCGGATATTGTCCAGAGGAGTTTTGGTTCTGCCGTGTTAGCAGCTACGTACAGAGGCTTGTGCAAAGGTTGCTTGTTGAAGTCTAGAAAGTCAGGTCTGGTTGGATGTCCACTATTGCTGTAGCTCTGGTCATACGAGAGATTCCCTATTGGACGACCCTATGTCTCCATTGACACACCGTTTGGGTTGGAGGACATGGCAGGGGCTTACGTGCCTGCTATCGGCGACTTGCCTACTATGGGATCTGTTTGGGCATGGAGAGAGGTACTTTTAAATTATGTAATTCTTTCAATTATTTTTGCCATGCAATAGTATTACTAATGTAAATTTGTTGTCATATACAAAGACAATTTGCACATACCTAGGTGAAGGGCTGCTACCCGTCCTTCATGGTGCAGTTTGATAGTTTGCACGAGGATCAAGTTATCTGGGAGCCATACTCGTATCAGACTATAACATCCAGGTATCCAGTTGGGATATCTGCCTTATGCACTAGAGATCGGCACTACTGGATGACCAAGGCCAAGTTGGTGTGCGACGTGACAGTTGAGGAGATGGCTCTTCATAGGGTGATGAGACAGTTTGGTCTATGTCAAGAGCCTGCAATTCCAGATATTCCACGGATACCAGACCACGTTCACAAGTAAGTAATAATATTAAAGTTGTCAGTACTACATTGAGAATATATCTAACCATGCAACGCGCATGTCAATCTCAGGTACAGTCGCGTAGGAGGAAACAAGTCCATGGTTGTCTGGCTTCAAAGCATTAGCCCTTACGTTCAAGAATGGACTACGGCGCCGACAAATATCTGGAATGAGGTTTGGCCCTTTGACTGGGACAAGTTTGGGTTGTATTTACAAACTTACCGGCATACAACGAGGATCTACTTGGTTCCATCAGCTGCTCCTGATCAGATTGAAGCCCCTCTCACCAGCGATATGTACCCAACTACCTCTGTTGTGGGAACGAGACACCACGTGGCACGTGTCTTGCTTCTCATATGTGTAGTTTTATCATAACCTTATCATATACAATGGGTTAACTCTTCATGTGCAGAATGACTTGACAGTCCAGGCGCGAGAGGAGGTTTCCGCTTTAATGCGGTAGGTTGAGAGGGGGGATACTATCCCACAGCCAGAGCACCTCTCATGGTTGAGGCGTATGGATGAGAAGTTAAGAGGGATTTACGCATCACTTACATGTAGGCGATCTACGGATATTGTCGTTCCTCGTCCCGCACATCGTCCCCCACGTCCCTCTGTCCATCGTTCAGAACCACGACACTTTGTGCAGCGTTCAGAACCACGACACTCCGTGCAGCAACCATGCCTCTCCGTGCATCAGCCATCTCCTTCACAACCAGGGAACTCTTCTTGGAATCAGCCATCGCCTTCTCAACCAGGGACCTCTTCCTGGTCTCATCAAATGGAACTAGGTAACACTACTTTGTACATTCTTTTCAACATTGTAGGTTCGCAAATTAATTTTACCCGTTTTACTATATTGCGGTAGGCAACCAGTCGCAACAGTTTATGCATTCTGTGCAGTCACCGATACTTAGTGGTGCTGGATGTGGATTAGAGGGCTATGGCGATGACGATGGCCAAGCTGAAAACACTTATGACTTCTCGCACACGGTGTTTCACACTCCACCACCACCACCGTCGCAGGAGACACAGACAGTGACAGACAAGGTTATCTATGGTCGTGGTTATCGTGAGCATCGTCCACCGCCTCAGCACTTATCGCCTTCCGGCCCTCGCCCGAGGAAGACCCAGATTCGTCGTCGTCCTCCGCAGTGATATGGTTATCTATGTATGAGTCATTATCTATGTTAGTTTCAGACTATTCACATATGTGAGTCAGTATTTATGTATGAGACATGCTTCATGTATGTGTTACTATTGCACTTGCTTCTATCTGATCAGGAGACATATATCATTTTATGTATGCGAGAGACATATTACTATTAATTCGCATTGTTATTCCAGTTACATTTCCAAAGAGACTACAACCGATAATTAAGATACAAGCACATCTGAATTAAATGGTGCAGTTGAACTTAATAAATACAGCTTACATACTACAAAATGAAATTAAGGTAGAACATAATGCCCTACAATTAAGGTACGACTGGAATACAGCTTACATATTACATGAAGTCATCATCGTCATCCTTCGTTGATGCAGAACTCTTGCCCTTCGACGATGTAGAACTCTTGCCATTCGACGATGCAGAACTCTTGCCCTTCGAGGATGCAGAACTCTTACCCTTGGACGATGCAGAACTCTTGCCCTTCGAGGATGCAGTACTTTTGCCCTTGGACGATGCAGAAGTTTTGCCCTTTGACGATGCAGAACCCAGAAGCGGCGGCATGAAGATATCATCTTCGTCCTCGCTCTCCTCGGTCCATAAAAATGGATGCTTTTCTGCAGTCCTTCTGAAAGTTTCACTCTTCGGCTCCACTACCTTCTTCCACCTTGCATGCAACCTAAGAAGTTCTTTACGTACCTCCTTATAGGTCCTTTCAGGCCACCCAGACCTACGTAATTCGTGAGCCAACTCATTCATTATGGTGTCACTACCGGTGAGTTCGTCCCATGGAACTATCTATTGTCCATCCTGAAATCGCTGGCTAGCCTCAGAAGACATCTGCTCATCTCAGGATGAAAACTACGATCGAAAGGATAATGGGACATCTCGACTACACTGGACTACTTATTCACCTCCGAGTCAAGGGAGTTTTATAGGTAGAGAGGAGAAAATGGCGGGAAAGAACGACTGGGGTATGGAGGGAAAGGGTTGGCGGGAACATATGGCGGGAAAGGGTTGGCGGAAAACGGGTGGCGGGAACATATGGCGGGAAAGGGTTGGCGGGAAACGGGTGGCAGGAACATATGGAGGTAAAATATTGACGGAAAGGGTTGTGCAATTTTTTTTCATTGGCTAAGATGGAAAATAGTTACACAACATTCGTAAGTCATAACAAAAAAAAACCTTTTCGTCCTACAGTAAGCAGAAGAGCGCAACCATGCAACTTCGGTCAACCATTAACGCGAAAAGGTGGGGCCCAAGGACTCTTCGGCCTACGGTTGACCAAAGAATGCTCTTCGGTCTATGGGAGGCCGAAGAGTCCTTTTCAGCCCAGTTGGGGCACTCTTCGGCCAATGCGAGGCAGAGGTGCCTTGTTCGGTCAACGGCTGGCCGAAGAGCCACTCTTCGGCCAATGGACGGCCGACGGGGTGCTAGTTTTGCAAATAACTAGTTAGCATTGCTAATTTCTGAAATTGCTGTAAGAACATGCTAGTTTTGAAAAAAAAATCCATCAGAGGTCCTCCTTGACCTTGACGAGGACTCGAGGAGGACAAGGAAGGTGCGCTTCAGTGGCACAGTGAGAAGCTCGCAATTGCATTCATGCTCCTGAGGACTCTTGGAATACAGGTTCGGGTGGTAAAAAAAACCCTGCGACTATGCTCTGGTTGTCATGCAACAATTAAGTGCATATCACAGATTTATAACTAGGAGATGACAGTACGTGATAGGAGTCGTTTCCATCGCTTCAAGGATGGTTCCTGCTCTTGCAAGGATTTCTGATGATTATAACTGTGTTTCACACCAGGTTATCCTGTTTTCTGATGGTACAGTGAAGAGTGGAGTGAACTTCAACGGCAAGTGCAGGTGGTCGTGAACTTATGATGTATTTTTGAGGAGCTTCTGCAAGTCCTCGAGGTTTGCCAATATGTAACATAAAGCTTTCAGTGGCCAAAAACTGATGTTTACTGAAGATTACTGGAAGTAGCACTGAAACATATAACATTCAGACACTTTATCTTGTGTACTGAATGTCACACCAGTAGACATTAATAAGATTTCATACAAAAACATAGAACATTTTGCAAACATATCTAATGCGGGCCCCAGTTTGCATCCTGTTCGATTCAGATAACTAATCTAAACTTTTGAAGATACCATTCTCTGCATAGACAAACTTCATGACATGCATATATGACAAAATTGTATATGATATAGAGGGCATTGCTCATCCTTTTCCTTTTATTATTATTTCCTTGTTCTGCAGCTAGCTTGGGTAGTGAAATGAGATAATGTAGAGAATGCGATGTAGACATCTCATAACTAGGATGTACAAGGAAGCTTACTCTTGCGGGTATACGTGTGTTGTATGTTCACGCTTACGGGTATAAGCAAAATGACAAACGCTTGAGTGGCGGAACAGAATTTCTCCCTTTTTTTTGAGGGGTTACAAAATTTCTCCTATAATTGAAAGAGCGCATAACCTATGGGCACACTGTCACATCCCATCGCTGCCGAAGATCACCAGAGGGAAAGGAGAAGATAACACATCCCCCCCCCCCCCAAAAAAAAAAAAGAAGATAGCGCCATTTGTGGAGAGCGGCCACATGAGAAATTGATAATCCAGGGAAGAACGTGAGTAGCAGAACAGAGTCGCTCACGTTGCTGCTGCTCTGCTCTTTTTTAGTTTTCTTTTTTGACAAACACTTTTTTTAGTGGAATGCTGCTATACTTTGCAGATGATGATCAATACCACCAGCCCATGTCTGTCTTGGTGCACGGCCCATGATCCCTCTGCCCGGATATATACGATGACACACACGATAACAAAGAAGCCCATGAGTTTTTTTTGAGTGGCTAGCCCGCGAGCTCCTAAGGCCTTGTACAATGCTAGATGCTTAGGAAGGTACTTAGAAAAATAAATCGGATTTTTCTAAAGCACCGGCGTCTATTTTTATAGGAGAGATGCCTAATTAAGGGTATGCCTTATATAAATAAACACCGATGCTTAAAGAAAGCCTGGTTTATTTTTTCAAACACCTATCCTAAGCACCTTGCATTGTACAAGTCCTAATTAACACTTATAGTGCCTGTTAGGCTGCTAACACTAACCCGAATGATATATGCCGCGACCTACCAGACCATTCGGCCACATATTTAGACCGCTGCCATTGACCATTGACCCTTGACTGTTCGCATTTTGAGAAAGAAAATGAACTTAAAAAGAGTTCACAACAAATAAAAAAATCATGAATTTTTAAACGTTCATGAAATGGAAAGTTAACGAAATTTTAAAACATATCAGGATTTGGAGAAAGTTCCGAATTTGGGAGAAAAATGTACATTTTTTTGGAAATTTGAAAAGACATTCATGGATTTAAGATGTTCATGAATTAAAAAGTTCACAATTTTGGGAAAATATCATGAATTTAAAGAACTGGAAAACAAATTATGCATCTAAAAAATGAAAAAAGAAACCGGAAAAAGTAAAGAAAACAAAAAACAAATGAAAAAAGAGAAAATATTGGAAAAGTACCGGGCTAAAGTACGAGAAAATGGAAAATGCCCGATAGGGAACTTCCCAAAACCGTGTGGGCGCTTCATAGAATATGGCCCGGCCCGAAAAATCTAACGAGGGAAATGGGGTATACATTCGGTACCGTTTTGCTTGTAACTGACGCTATAGGCGCCAAATAGGAGTTGGCAAGAAGCCCGACCCACGTTGAAAAAGACGAGGTTGATTCCGGCCGACCTCCTCAAGAATTGGAAAACGATGGCTGAAGCTCCACCAGAAGAAAAACTAGCTGCGTTTTGAGCTTCATTCGGCCGCAGCAAACGGCCATTTTAGAACACCCCCACCCCCCTTTCTTCCAGACAAAGTATTGTCTGCCGCTTCGTTCTATTTGAGCGAGATTGTACCTCGCCTGGCGTGAGGTAGAAGCCAACCTTGCTACTAGGAGCCGGTACTGGCCGGCCCAGAAGGGACGTGGGTCGTCATGCTAACGTCACACTAATTTCGTTTATATTTATATTTTAAATCAATATAGGAGTATTAAAAAACAAATATACTGATTAAAAAAACTGTTTTTGAAAAAAAAATTGGCACAATTAAAGAAAATGTTGATAGCTTTCAAAACAAATGTTCGCGTGAGTAAAAAATATTTCTGTGATTCAGAAAAATATATGTGCACTTTTTGAAAAATGTGTATACAATGTAAAAAATGGTTTTGCATGGTATAAATAAATATTTCTTACCATTAAATAAATTGCATGTGACACTTTAAATAAAGGTTCCTGGATTGCAAAACATGTTTGTGATAATAAAAATCTATTATATAATGTAAGAATATTTTTTCACTGTTTTAGAAAACGTTTATTACTATTAAAAAAAATCCAATGTGTATTTAATATAATTTGAATCATGTATTCAAAAAAGTGTTCAAAACATATATCAAAATAAAAAATACATCATGTATTTGAAAAAATATTCAACTCATTTCAGAAAAATGTTCAACACATATCAAAAAATATTCAACCTGTATCAAAACATGTTTTACATATACACTAAAAATTTATATTGTGTAGTATAAAAATATACATATGTTAAAAAAACCAACAAAATCCCACAAGGAAAATAAAAAAGGAAAGGTGGTGAATCGAAGAAAAACAAAGGAAAAGCAACATGGCTGGTGAAAAAACAAAAAAACTAAATTATAACAATGAAAAAAAAGCCTAACAAAACCAGTGCAGAAATTAAAAAAACCCGAGAAATTCATACAAAAAAAACCATTAATACAATGAGAACATTTTTTTGTGAGAATTCTCGTGCAATTTTATTAATGCACAATGTTCATAGGTACAAGGGTATCATCTTACGGATTACCAAAAAAAACATGCTGTCCTATGTTTAGATTACATGCAAAAATGGCGAGATTGCGCGCGTCAAAATTAAATTCCTAAGCTTGAAAATAAATTTAAAAGATTGAAACCCAGTCTGCGCTCCACTATTTCATGTAGAACTGCACTGTAACTTCCTCTGGAATGCTCCTCACAGTCCTTCGCCACTACCTGTCAATCTGAGACAACACAATGCAGGTAGATCCTCCACAAGTGACATAGCCACTCGACAAGCCAAAGCTTCAAGTGTTGTTGGGTCGGTAATGCCACGAATACTATCGCCGAAGCTCCCTGTTAACGATAATGCTCCATCTACGACCAGGCTACGCAAAAGTAATGTAATCTTTCTAACTATAATCCTCTCCTCCCTTGATTTCAACTGGGATGGGCCCCAGCCGCTAATCCTCATCTAATTAACTACCTCTACATCAGGGAGCAACTAGTTAAGGAGCCTCGCAACGATCAGCGCCACTTGGCGCGCTCTCAGTCGTTTGCCACATGTCGCGCTCTGGACGCTCCTTTCGGATTTTGTTTTTTTATTTTTTCGCATGTGTTTTCGGCTTTTTAAACGGGTTTTTTCCGACGTTTTGGTTTTCCCCCGGTCTTTCTTAGCTTTTCGATCAAAATAAATTTTTGAAAAAAAAAATTTGCGCGAAAAAACGCGTTTTCTTTTTTTTCCGCGAAAGTCACGGTTTTTCTTCCGCGAGAGGCACAGTTGTGGTTTAGCAAAGAGTCACGGCCGTGCCTTTCGGAAACGAAAAAAACGCGTTTTCTGTTTTTTTTCTTTCGCGAGAGTCACGGTTTTGCTTCCGCGAGAGGCACGGTTGTACTTTCGCGAGAGTCACGGCCATGCCTCTCGGAAAGGGAAAAACAAAACGCATTTTTTGTTTTTTTCTTTCGGAAGAGTCACGGTTTTGCTTCCGTGAGAGGCACGGTCGTGCTTTCGCGAAAGTTACGGCCGTGCCTCTCCGAAAGGGAAAAAAATACGCGTTTTTTGTTTTTTTTTCTTTCGCGAGAGTCACGGTTTTGCTTTCGCGAGAGGCACGGTTGTGCTTTCGCAAGAGTCATGGCCGTGCCTCTCGGAAACGGAAAAAAACGCGTTTTCTGTTTTTTTTTCCTTCCACAAGAGTCACGGTTTTGCTTCCATGAGAGGCACGGTTGTGATTTCGCGAGAGGCACGGACGTGCCTCTTTCGGAAAGGGAAAAAAACCATGCTTCCGGTCCGGTTTTTTCACGCCGTTTTTTTCATCCGGTTTTTTCGTGAAAAAAAAGTTCGTCAAAACCTATCAACATTAGATCTAGTTTTGAAGATCTCGACGCGAGGAATCCAACGGTGAAAACGGTTCGAGATTTGGACGCACGGTTTAAGAGATAAAACGTTTTGAATAAACAGATCTACGAAAAAAGGCAAAACTCCCAGGTTGCGACAAGTGGCGCGCTGCATGTACACCACTTGTCGCGACCTGGAAAAGTCTTTAATTAATGATTTTGTCTACATCAACCTTTACGTAAAAACCTCACGTAAGTTTACGTGGGTCTAGCATTACTCCCTGTTAAACACTATTGGTACTAGAAGAACGCCCGTGCGTTGCAACGGGGCCACATTAACTTTAAGAGTTCAATATTATGACATTGGCGACCTTTTTAACCATCAAATCCTCACACACACAGACACACACACTCTCCCTCCCTCTTCCTCACTCTCTATCCCCCTCTCCCTCTCTCTCTAACACACACACATATCCATCTTATTGGGTACGGGACCATAATCCATCTATTTCACACATACACGCTAGTGCATAATAATATGGATTATGTGTATTATATTTGCCACCAAAACTGAGGGAATTAATTTCATGTAAATCGACCAGCCACAGCTCCAAGAAAACGCGGACGAGGTGGCTCGGGTCGGCGTCGGCGCCGTCCAGCGCGGGCCACGGGCCCGCTTCCAAGTGCACGTGCAATGCACGTCTTCACAAATATTATAACCAGATGTGAGAAATCACATGCATAGAAAAGACATTCTGATAGCAATCCAAATACCATACTCAATTGAATACCTAACCTGGACAATACTCTTATTTCTATGCGCCAGAAAAAATAGAATAGCAAAGCTAAGTATGCCTACATACGCTCAGATTATATATAAGAATCTTGGGTGAACAATTGCAACAAAGCACTAAGCAGCGATAAATTTAAATAAAAAATCCATTAACTATGCAGGCAGCAGGCTTGTTACAACATAGAGAGATAGGAAAATGTCACCTCCAGTAATATAGCACAAAGGAGTGGAACGAAGTATGAATGAGCGGTTGTCTGTTCTTCTCCATGTACATGGATCAGCAGTAGAGGCCAAGTATATAAGTACTTGACTGAACTCCACTCTTCGTGTACGGAGAGCCATGTCACCTTCTCACCGCTGCAGCATGGGAGGACGGCTGGTTCACGTGACCCTCCAGCTGGGGGATCCATGGTGGCTGACCGTCGAGCTCGAGGCAGAGAAGTTGAGGGCAGCAGTGACGAGATCCATGCCGGCCAACCGGGCGAAGAGGAGGTCGTCGGGAAGGGACACATCGGCAAGATCCGGTCACCACGCGACCTGAAGAGCAACAGTGATCTCCACAAGCTGTAGGCCGACGACGTGCTCCATCCCCTGCGATGGGGTGACCATGGCGGTGGCCACAGCTCCTCACGCTCGCCTCGATCTCGGTGACACACCCTGAGTGTAGGAGGCAGCAACGACCTCGACGAAATCATGGCCTCCATCCCGGAACGCATGAAGGACCTCGGCCCCGTCGCTACTCCTCCCGCCGTAGCCGCACGCGGTAGCGGACCGTGGGTAGGAGGGCAGGCGGCGTCGCCTCGGCTGACGGCAGGGAGCAGCGTTGATTTCTGGTAGGTGGCATCGCGAGGACGGCAGCGGCCGCGGGGAAGCACCCCGATCATGCTGTCAGGCCAATCCTTCTCCTCCGATCCCCTATCCCCGAAGATTGCGCCGCCGCCCCGGTCGTGTTGTTTCCATATGCCATTTTTTCCTGTACCTAAACAAACGCGGGCGAGCGGATGGCAGAGTTTTGGTCCGCCCTCTAAAATTGCTAAACGCACTTTTGTGAGGATTATTGTTAATAAATGAATTCAATCATGTCGCTCTAAATAAATGGATTCAATCATGTGACTCTAATTACTTCGGATTGTTATGTGCACACTAAGCGGGGTGCAGTTAGGAAAAAAATGTTTTCTAATTCAAGTGATTAAGTGATTTAAGGTAAGGTTAATTAATTTAGATTTGATTTTTAGTGATTGTTAGTAAAGTATGATGCGTCTTTAAAATCTTTTATTTGTTTCCTTAAAATCTATTATTTGTTTCCTAAAGAAATTTGCAACAATGGAAGGTATCGGTTGATTTGGATAAGTTAGTAAATTTAGATCCGTGATTGCGTGCATGTTTGGAAAGTGCTGATTTGCAAGGAAAGAGCTGAGGGGTAAATAAACCGGTGAATAAGAAACCAACATCAAAAAAAATCTACGACGGTTAACCTACGAAAAAAACCGGACGAAAGTGGTGGGACAAAAAAAACCTAGAAACGAGACTACCAACTGCTCCATTACGTGTCAATCTGAGATAACACAATGCGGGTAGATCCTCCACAAGTGACATAGCCACTCGACAAGCCAAAGCTTCAAGTGTTGTTGGGTCGGTAATGCCCCGAATACTATCGCCGAAGCTCCCTGTTAACGATAATGCTCCATCTACAACCAGGCTACGCAAAAGTAATATAATCTTTCTAACTATAATCCTCTCCTCCCTTGATTTCAACTGGGATGGGCCCCAGCCGCTAATCCTCATCTAATTAACTACCTCTACATCAGGGAGCAACTAGTTAAGAAGCCTCGCAACGATCAGCGCCACTTGGCGCGCTCTCAGTCATTTGCCATATGTTGTGCTCTAGACGCTCCTTTCGGATTTTATTTTTTTATTTTTTCGCATATGTTTTCGGCTTTTTAAACGGGTTTTTTCCGACGTTTTGGTTTTCCCCCGGTCTTTTTTAGCTTTTCGATCAAAATAAATTTTTGAAAAAAAAAATTTGCGCGAAAAAACGCGTTTTCTTTTTTTTTCTTTCGCGAAAGTCATGGTTTTTCTTCCGCGAGAGGTACGGTTGTGCTTTAGCCAAGAGTCACGGCCGTGCCTTTCGGAAACGAAAAAAACACATTTTCTGTTTTTTTCTTTCGTGAGAGTCACGGTTTTGCTTCCGCGAGAGGCACGGTTGTACTTTCGCGAGAGTCACGGCCGTGCCTCTCGGAAAGGGAAAAACAAAACGCATTTTTTGTTTTTTTTTCTTTCGAAAAAGTCACGGTTTTGCTTCTGTGAGAGGCACGGTCGTGCTTTCGCGAAAGTCACGGCCGTGCCTCTCCGAAAGGGAAAAAAATACGTGTTTTTTGTTTTTTTTCTTTCGCGAGAGTCACGGTTTTGCTTTCGCGAGAGGCACGGTTGTGCTTTCGCAAGAGTCACGGCCGTGCCTCTCGGAAACGGAAAAAAACGCGTTTTCTGTTTTTTTTTCTTTCCACAAGAGTCAGGGTTTTGCTTCCATGAGAGGCACGGTTGTGATTTCGCGAGAGGCACGGACGTGCCTCTTTCGGAAAGGGAAAAAAACCATGTTTCCGGTCCGGTTTTTTCACGCGGTTTTTTTCATCTTGTTTTTTCGTGAAAAAAAAAGTTCGTCAAAACCTATCAACATTAGATCTAGTTTTGAAGATCTCGACGCGAGGAATCCAATAGTGAAAACGGTTCAAGATTTGGACGCACGGTTTAAGAGATAAAACGTTTTGAATAAACAGATCTACGAAAAAAGGCAAAACTCCCAGGTTGCGACAAGTGGCGCGCTGCATGTACGCCACTTGTCGTGACCTGGAAAAGTGAAGTGCTCTTTGCAACGAGTACTCTTTAATTAATGATTTTGTCTACATCAACCTTTACGTAAAAACCTCATGTAAGTTTACGTGGGTCTAGCGTTACTCCCTGTTAAACACTATTGGTATCCCTGCAGATCGACGCCGCCAGTCCTCTACCGCCATTGCTTGCTACTGCCCCATCCGCACGAAAACCCAAACAGAAGGAAACCGGCCCAAAACAGTGAAAAACCGGACAAAACACACACGCAGAGAGAAAAAAAGGACGAACTACATACAACAGCAGTGGGCCGGCCTGGTCGCTCGGCCTTAAGTAAGATAGGGCTCCGGGCCTTAAACAAATCCCTTCTCACCCTCACTCCCTGGCTCAACGCCGCCACGCTCCCCGATCTCTGGCCGCCGCCTGCTCCGGCGATTGGATCCGGGTCCCTCTCCCCCCGAAACCACCGCCGCCGAGCCCCGAGCGCAGCGACGCCCCCGCTCCGTCCTAGTATCTCCCGCCGCCGAGCCCAGTCAGGCCGTCAGACCAACTCCGGTCCGATCCTTCGCGCCACAGACGCCGACGACGCTGCCGCCCCCGATCCACCTCTTCCCCGAGCCCTAACAGCTGCAGCACTTCGACGCCGACACCACCTCTGCCCGCTTTCCGTCAAGGTAAAGGAAGGCTGTGTGCATTTTGCAGTTTTACAGATAATAATGTCATTGCCATTTAGAGGTCTCCCTTCTGCAAGTTAGAGATATTGTGTGATTTCTGTGCAGTTTACAGATAATCTGAGATGGACTTCTAACTTGTTGAGTGTATCCTGCCCAGCTAAAGAATGTGTATATGCACATATAAGATTAATCCACTGTTTTGGTGTGTATCTGTATGATAAACTGTGATGTTTTGGTGTGCATACACACCTTTGTTTATAGATATAAACTGTGATGTTTATAGACTCATTTGTCATAGCTCACCATTTGGTCACTTTCATATTGTAAATCAACCATAAAATGCCCAGCTCACCACCAGTTTATTTAGATTATTTCGGGCTAGTTTATTTTGCTTATTCAGTATTGCTTCTGTTTATATAGCTGCCCAGTGATCCCACTCGATTAATAAATTAAGTTCTGCATATTTCAATATTTGTTTCATTTATCTGTACAAATATTTATCACTCTTTTCTTCCCCTGTGCCTCATAGCTCGGATAGGAAAACAAGGATTTCGTCCCTGCCGTTGCCAGCGGCCTCTACCAGACCTCATCCTCCTCCGTCCAGGAGACGGCGATGGCGGCGAGGGCACTCGGGCTCGCTGGCCGAGCGCTCCTGCGACCGGTCGCCTCACCAGGCACCCAACGGCTGCTGTCGACTGACAAGGTACGTTTACCAGCTGCCCGTTCTAATCAACATCGCTCCCTTCCAATGCATTTCCAGCTAACTTGGTCTAAATGAAATTGTAAGTGGCAATACGATGGTAGAGTGAATTTGTACTGAAGCAGATAAATTCAGGAGTTAGGCAAGTGTGTGCGTGCCTCTTGAGTGGCACAATGCTTCATACTGATTCCACTACAATGCTAGGAAATAGAAGAAGAGAAGAAAACATAGGTGTTCTTTTCATCATTTCCTTGTTTCTTGCTACTGTTCCACCTCTTGAGTGGCACAATGCTTCATACTGATTCCGCTACAATGCTAGGAAATAGAAGAAGAGAAGAAAACATAGGTGTTCTTTTCATCATTTCCTTGTTTCTTGCTACTGTTCCACCTCTTCTAAAGGTGGCCCTTTCCCTTTGCCATTGACAGCTAACCTACCAAACCAAGTCGAGTGCTGTTTGCAACCACAAATGCTACTCCATATAGCTTTGAATCTTATGTGATCTTACAGACGCATTACTATATACACACACCTTGTCTTGTTCATTTTTTCAAGTTTTGCTGAGACATCAACAAGAGGGCAGGCCTGGCGCAGTGGTGAAGTCCTCCCCACTTGTGCCAAGAGGTCCTGGGTTCGAACCAGCCTCTCTGCATTGCACTTTGCAGGGGTAAGACTAGGTTCCTATAATCCCTCCCCAGACCCCACCTTGTGTGGGAGCTTCTATGCACTGGGTCTGTCCTTTTTTTGCTGAGACATCAACAAAGCAGTGGATCTTGTTATCTGGTGCTTGATAGTTGAGTCTCAATTTGTGCTTTTGCAGAACTCACTGCAGGGCCTTACGAACGGCGATCCGGTGAGCCGCCTCATGCAAACACGGAAGCAGAATGACAGCATTTACAGTCGCTTTGCTGAAAATGATTTCACAGGCGGCGGTAGCAGGTCTGGCCGATTAAACATGGAAATAACGTGGACAGCGGCTCCGCGAGTAAAGATGGATGTTCTACACATCACACCCAAGGAGAAAAAGACCTTTGTGACCGTGACGGACGTCAAGGAGAACAGGAAGGCCGGGGCTTCTGCTGGCTGCTTGGAGGATCGTAAAGGGCGGTTTCGTCTTGCTCGGTGCGCAGGTGAAGCAACAGGGAAACACATGGGGCGATCCGCCAGCACGATTGGCCTCAAGTCGATCGTCGTGAAAGTGAAAGGATGTTCCTTTTTCAGGAAGAAGAAGAAAGTGCTCTTGAGCTTTGCAGCCGGTTCCCGAGGTGAAAGAGTGAGGAGCCTTTCTCCTAAATAAGCCCTTCACCTGCAGGAACAAGCAAGAAGAGTGAAAATCAATATCCTGTCGGAAGGAGAAGCAAAAAGATCGACTGGTTCCCAAATAACATGATGAGCCTACAAGTATTTATGATTATTAGACAGTCTTAGATCGGCTCTTGTATAAGACATAAACATTTTGTTATTTCCTGTAATCCTGCTGAATTGATGTCTTTGTTTTGATCTGACATGGTTGCAGTTTCCTCTTTTTGTGGATTATTCTCTGTCGACAGCACTGCAAGTGTATCTGCTGAGATGCTACTAAGTAGTACTGGTAGGATGCGAACTGGTTATTTCACGTCAAACCTTTCTACACTAGCATTTTGCAAGAAGCAAAAGTGTTTCAAGTTGCAAGTAATTTGAACGGCAATGCATCTCTCTTAGGTTTCTTAAGCAATGGAAGTATCTTAAAAGTGGGTAACTAAACTCTCTGTTGTAGCTAGGAGTGGCTTCTCTGACATTGTTGGTTCAGACAAGAATGTAGTATTGTCAAGGAACTGATGAAAGATTAGTTGCAGCAAGGAAGACACTGAATCTTGACAGCATCAAACACAGACCATGCATGAGATGCTATGAATGTACCGAGATAAATAATTCCACGATTTCATTAATGAAAGAGTATTGCATATACTATAATAATGGACAGTTCATGATAGCAAATTCACAAACAAGAAAACGTAAGAAAGAAAGCACAGTTAACTCATGCTCCAATCAAAATGCAGAAACCACTGGATTTTTCCTGAATTTTGTTGCACATACTACTACTGTCTCCAATCATTTGGCTTGTGGTACATGCATGCAGTGGCGGAGCTTGAAAGAAATCTTTGAAAGGGCGAAGCTGTAAAAAAACAAATATGAAATCGTACGTATTCAACAAGTTAGATGTTGCAAATATCAAGTAACTTCTCCAGATTAGCTTACAAAATACATTTCTAATCAGTAGAGAATTAGGTTCACTACAAAGTTCTATTTAACCGTGGAACATTCAGTTCACTATTGACCAGCTCCAGAACAAAAGAAACTATACCCAAAATACTATTTAACCATGGAGGATCCAGTTCACTACAGATCAGCCCTTCGTTTCTTTACACCCTTAAAGTGCACAAGAACATCTTCATAGCAGTACTTCTCCACAATTTCACTCTCTATGTTTACTAGCAAGCTATTGGCTAGATAATCATCTTCCATAGTATTACGTAGCCTTGTCTTGATGATCTTCAAAGTAGAGAATGCTCGTGTTATGGCGCTGCTAGAAGGAGGGCGCGAGAGGGCCGGCCGGGGGCCTTTTTGCCCACGGCCGGGCAAGAGGGAAGGGATTTCCTTCTTAATTCTTGCTTGATTAGATTGATACATCTCCTCTCTTTATATAAAGAGGTTTACTTGACTCCCAAGCAAGGCTTACTTGACCCTTAAGCAAGCGACCCTTATCTCTAATTAACCCTAAGATTAACGGGCTATACCGCCAGCCCAGGCCATTAGGCCCATTACATACTCTAACGCTACACCCCACCTGGACATGCAGCTTGTCCTCGAGCTGCAGCCTAACCAACTTATAACCATGACTCAACGCAACACAGACCTAACACCTGAAAATAAGCCTTTTACATCTCGGCTTGTTTTATTATCATCAACCTGAAATGGACTGGAATGATTTATTTTGAACCTCTTAACAAAAAGTGGATACCATCCGCACGTCGGACGTGCACATGTACAGCCACCTGGATCCCATGGACACCATCTGGACAAAAGGAGTGCATGTATATGTCCACCTAGAAGTGGTCGCAAGAGCGACCAGCAGAGGCGCCCTCGCGGCGGCCGGCGGCGGAATGCAGTGGTGCTACGCGATGCGCTCTTGTCGGTGACACCATGCCTTCTCCCTGCCGGACGGTTGTTGGTCGGCACCGCACATAGAAGAATGGAAGGCTGTCGATGGAGAATGGCGAGGAGGGGTGTGCCTCCCCAACCGCCGATGTCGCGGACTTTGAGGGTGCTGTTCGTGGGGAAAACAGCATGCCCAAGATCCCCGACACAGCAGACGAGATCGAGGTCCTTTGCGCAGCGAAGCGCAACTGGGAGGAGCGGCAGCTGCAGACCATGCAACTCCCGCACACGCCAACGCGCTAGGAGGCCGCGTATAGCAGCCTGCAGCCTCATCGCCGCTGGCACATGGCGGGTAGTGATCCAAGCTAGAAGCGATGACGGCGACGGCGGGAACTTGATCTGCTGGATGGGGACGCCCTGGGGAAGCGGTGATGGCGACGACGGGGACTTGATCTGATGGATCGGGACTCCCGTCGGCGCGGTTGATGCGGGGCCGGAGCTGACCGGCAATGGCTGCTGCAGTTGCAACGGCTGCTGCGGCGAAGCGCCGGGCGCAAAGGAGGTCGCCAGGAGCGGTGGCTGCCACTGCAGCCAGGGCGGGGCAGTGGTGGCGGTGGATGGCAGCTGCTGCAGCGGCCCGGTGAGCGCGGTGGAGGCCACCTAATGCGGCAGCTGCCATGGCAGCCAGGACGGGGGCGGTGGTGGCGGTGGATGGCAGCTGCAGCGGCTGCAGCAACAGCCCGGCGAGCGCGGCGGAGGCCGCCTGGTGCGGCGGCTGCCACGGCAGCCAGGACGGGGCGGTGGATGGCAGCTGCAGCGGCTGC
Organism: Triticum aestivum; assembly: GCF_018294505.1. Lineage (NCBI taxonomy): Eukaryota > Viridiplantae > Streptophyta > Magnoliopsida > Poales > Poaceae > Triticum > Triticum aestivum. The sequence goes on along the minus strand of NC_057797.1, from coordinate 709,983,000 downwards.
TGCAGCAGCCCGACGAGCACGGCGGGGGCCGCCTGGTGCAGCGGCAGCCACGGCGGCGCGGTGGCGGTGATGGGCGGCGCAGCCGGGTGCGGCTCGTAGGACCCGACCAAGAATAGGTGGATCTCCTGGACCGCCTGTGTTAGGTCCCGCAGCACCCCGGACACCTCCTCCGGGATGAGGACGACGGGGGCGGGCGTGACGGAGGATCCCGGCGCGGGCAGGAGCGGGGCGACGGTCGTGGTGGTCGCCGGAGACGACGAGGTGATCGGCAGCGGAAGAGACGGGTTGGGCGGCGGTGAAGACATGATCGAACCGAAACTAGCTGATACCAAATTGTTATGGCGCTGCTAGAAGGAGGGCGCGAGAGGGCCGGCCGGGGGCCTTTTTGCCCACGGCCAGGCAAGAGGGAAGGTATTTCCTTCTTAATTCTTGCTTGATTAGATTGATACATCTCCTCTCATTATATAAAGAGATTTACTTGACTCCCAAGCAATGCTTACTTGACCCCTAAGCAAGCGATCCTTATCTCTAATTAACCCTAAGATTAACGGGCTAGACCGCCAGCCCAGGCCATTAGGCCCATTACGTACTCTAACAGCTCGCTCGGCACTTGCTGTAGAAACTGGAAGAGTTAGAAGCAATCGCAACAATCGATCAACCAAATTGTAGATAGAATGCCTCCCTGACTCAAAGAGATATCGACAAAGATTTGTTAAGGTTGACACATTTTTCAACTCCTTATCATTGGAGGCGTCCACAACAAAGTGTTTTAGCTGTTGCTGCAATCCATAGATTTCCTGTTGAGTGAAATCTGCTGGATAATATTTCTTCACCAACTCGTAAATATCATCAGCTTTGAAAGATCTGAATTTATTTTTGGGGATTAGAGTAGCACTTGTGGTCAAAAGATCCAGTACCTTGTCATTGAACCTGAATTCTAATTCATGTAGCTGAGTATCAAGTGTTGCACGAAATACTTCCACACGGAAATAATGTTCCTTAGTAAAACGGTCTGGTTGGCGACGAGCACGACCACCACGCATAATGTAAGTTTCCCCCAGATCTAGAATATCAATGGAATGATTTACACAGAACTCAACAACCCTATCAAAAAAGGCTTCCCAACCATCATCTGATCTCATTTCATCAAGATTCTGGTGTATGGAGTTGGTCGCTGCATCCAGGGCTCCAGGCATCGTAGACTAGGCCTAGTTGATAAGCGGGCCTGTGCAGTTGGGCCTGTGGGCTGTATGTATACATAGGGGTAGTAAAAAAAATTCATTTTTGCTGGGGGGGGGCGATGGCCCAGGTTCGCCCCCACGAAGCTCCGCCGTTGCATGCATGCATCCCTTGTGAGTGATTCTTTCGAAGCTTCAGAAAGCCTTAGGATGGAAAGAAAAAAATGCGATCCATTTTCCACAGTGCACATCCATCGACATATATAGACAAGATTTCCAGCCCTAGCATTGTAATTCACAAAATGGTGACGATATGACAAAACTCCTCTGCCACGATTTTTCTCCGCAAACTTCCTATTCTTATGGACATGGTACCAACTCCACCGTCGGTACTACCGGCCTTGCTGACTGAATAGATATCATCTGTACGACGAGGGTCACCATATGCCACTGAATCTACTACCATACGTTTAAGCACGGTAGCAATCCTGACATGGGAACACTCCTTAGGTGATGGTAGAGGCCTTTGCTGTCCTCATAGCAGGAGGGTGAAACCTCAACAAACCCCATAACCTAACTACCAGCACATGGATTGAACATGATCTCAAGGTCCATGTTCAGATGCCTCAGATTAGTCTGGTTTCTAGTGAATCATAGCACCTGGAACAAACGCAAAAATAATACTTCACCTGATCCGAATTAAATGACGCAACCTCTATACAATGTATATATGGAGGTTGCGTCATTTAATTCAGATTGGCCGGAGTAATCTATTTGAGATGCAATATTTGTGATAGAAAATTTTATAAAAGGAAGCATTTCTTTATAGAGCAAACCTGATCAACATTTAAAAGTAAAAATAGTTCTTTTTGTTTGTTTGATAGCTTATAAGGCTTGTCGCCCAGCAACTAGAAATAGTTTTTGCACACGGTGAAGAAGTCGAAACCATAATCATAAAACCTGATGGCTCTTTTTTTTTGCGAAATAATTCTTGCATTACTCAAATCAAATTCTACTCTCTATACTTGCAAGCTCCATGACCTCATCCGGCCCCAAGCATAGCCAAACCATGGTTCGGCGTTGCACCCTACAAAAATTAGCCAAGGCGTGACTAACCATATTACAATTCTGATGAGTATGAGCAATGCAAGAATCCCTCTCCTCCATACTACCAATGATCTCTCCAATGATAAAAGCCAGTGGCTCTCATGTTTGACACAAAGGTTGCCTATGACAATGTCAAACATTCACTGAGCACAATTTGTGTTAGATAGTCATCAAACTCAAATTTGTTAAGATGTGGAGCGTGTAGCATCATTTCCATGTCACAAAATCACAACAGCGCACACGCAGGCACTGCAACCAACACAATTCATCTTGTCTGCATAAACTTGACCAGGAGCACCATTTTATGTTAAACTATATAGACGAGCACCACTTAGCAACAGACACTTGAGATCGCCCGTATCGATGGACGCCATAAGAAAACAAGAGACAACTTGAGATCAAGGTATTTGACACAAGTGTTGTTTGGTCAAGTGAGATTGCAGAGCAGAAGAATATACTTGTCATCTTCACAGACAATCACTTCTATCCGTGAAATCAAGAGCGGTGTGCTTGCACTTACTCAGTGAAAACGTTAATCCATCTACCACTATGATATTTATGATTTTTTTGCGGGGGATATTTATGATTTCTGCCAAGACAGAATTTGATTACAAGATTGTCAAGTGCAATGTTACTTGTAGTGGAAGTAGACGAAAGTGTGTGCAAGACAATGGTCCAAAAGCTTGAAATACCTAGAATCTAGGATTTTAATGAAATGTATACATGATAATGTACTAGAAGGGTTGGACACGCTTTGTTCGCTGTTGGTGTTGTTGGGATTTCAAAAAGATAAAAACTGGTGGCGCGTGGGGAACTAGGGAAGATGATGAAGTGTGTTTTCTTTTTCTTATGACGTGATGTTTTGGTGGTTCTTGGCGGTGTGATTCTGTGATATCTGCTAATCAACCAATACTTATGTGAGAAATTTGTTGCGTTGACGATTGTATATACTATATTGGTGCTACAATGTCACATGTTGACGCTTTATTTTTTGATGGTGAGAGGATGCACAGACTGCTCTGTTTTTACAAGTTGGTTGTTCCCGACTAATTGAGAAACCGACCCAGTCAAAATAGTGAATCAAATCCAAAATCAGATATCTATAGTGCATGAGAGAGCTGGTTGAGAAATAGTTGACCCGGTCAAAGTCAGGAACTAAATCTAAAGTTGAACGCCTCACTTGAAGGGGAGAGATCCAAAATTAGGAAGCATGATGAATTAAAAATAGTTAACCTGATCAAAATCATGAATCAAATCTAAAATTGAATGGCCCAATTAAATGGGAAAGCTCCAAAATTAGGGAGCATGGTGATTTGATGATTTTTATATTCCAAAAATGATTCGTTGTATTTCAATTTCAATATGTAAAAACAGTTGTTTGCATGTTTTGGACACTATATATTTGTAGTAACTTCACTGCATGGATAAGGATAATAGCTTAAGGCTGATTGTAATGTGAGTATCATAGTTAGTATTATGCATGCTAACTAGGCAAATTTGATATCAGGCAATCAAATGCGCTCGACTTCGGTTAAACAGTTCCCCGAAGGGAAACGTTTTGGGTAGTTCCTGCATGCATGCATGGGAAGATCATACAATTTGACGTTTCTATTTTACATCTAGATGTGAAATAGCAAATCTGTTCTTTCCGTATATACGTACCTCGGGCGGCTGGGCCAAACATACATAAGCCGATCCATTCCCACAACCCTAGCACGGACGCCGAGGCGAGCGACATGTCGGGCAGGAAGAAGGTTCCCCGTCTCGCCGCGCCGCCGACGACTCCGCAGGCCCAGCTGGCTGGCTTGTACCAAGACGACGAGCCGTTGGGGCCTCTGATCGGCCGGATCGCCGGGGCCAGCCATTTCCGCCAAGCGACGTCACTCGCCATGGCTCTCCATCTCGCTGCGCCGCCGCGGACACCGTACGCCCAGGCCCAGGTCGGCGCGTACCAAGACGACGAGCCGCTGGAGCATCCTGCTGCCGCCGCGGCGCAGGCGCAGGCGCCGGCAGTCGACGGCGGGTTGGTCCTCAAGACGCAGTGCGAGTTCCCGGCCCTCGGGAGGGGCGCGTCCCGGGACAAGTTCGCGGTGCTCGTGCACGTCAGGGCGCCGGCCGACGTGGCGCGCGCGCCGCTCGACCTCGTCACCGTGCTCGACGTCAGCGGCAGCATGGACGGCCAGAAGATGGAGCTGCTGAAGCAGGCCATGGGGTTCGTGGTCGACCAGCTCGGCCCCGACGACCGCCTCTCCATGGTGTCCTTCTCCGGGGAGGCGACCCGGCTGATCCCTCTCACGCGCATGACGGTCGCGGGCAAGGCCCAGGCCAAGCTCGCAGTGGAGGGCATGGTCGTCCGATGGACGGGCACCAACATCGGCGAGGGCCTCCGCGTGGGCGCCCAGATTCTCGCCGGACGCCGGTACAAGAACGTCGTCGCCAGCATGATCCTTCTCTCCGACGGCGGGGACACGTTCCTCAGGCCTGGAGGCACAGGCACCTATCTGAACGGCAGGACATCGTTCATGCCGCCCCCCAATCGCACCGCGCAGGATTACATGACGCTCGTGCCGCCTTTGTTCACGCTCGCCGGCACCCGGCCCGGGCCGATCCACGCGTTCGGTTTCGGCGCCGACAACGACGCCCTGGCCATGCACACCATCGCGGAGGCGACGGGCGGCACCTTCTCCTTCATCGAGAACCAGGCGGCGATCCAGGACTCGTTCGCGCAGTGCATCGGCGGGCTCCTCTCGGTCGCCGTGCAGGAGGCGCGCATCGCCGTGACGTGCCTGCACCGGGGCGTGCGCGTCCAGGAGATCAAGTCCGGCAGCTACGGCAACCACGTGGGCGCCGATGGCCGTGCCGCCTCCATCGACGTGGGCGAGCTCTACGACGACGAGGAGAGGCGCTTCTTGGTGCTCGTGCACGTGCCGAGAGCCCGGCCCGTGGAGTCGGTCACCCGCCTGGTCAAGTTGAGCTGCGCCTACAAGGTCGCCGCGACAGGGCAGGCGGCCCACGCGGCCGCACCGGCCGCGGTGATCCAGAGGCTGTTGGAGCTGGAGCAGCTGACCGGAACGCCCCCTCCGTCCATTGACGTGGAGCGGGAGCGCGTCCGGCTTGCCGCGACGCAGGACATCGCGGCCGCACGGGCGGCCGCCGAGGGGGGATAGCACGCTTTTTTATTCGGGAAGTCTTTAGCTACTTTTACAAGTAATTTTTGATACTCCTCTTTGAACTTGTTGTTTACGAGTTTTTTTCTCTAAAAAAAACCTTGTTATTATGAACCTTCGTCTAAATGATTGCCAAACAATCACGATGTGACCCAAATTCTACTGCGGTTTCTATTTGCATATTTGCCTGAAAATGCAACTTGCATTAGTTAATTTGACTCGTTGAAGAAGATGGGAGTGACACCATTGGCCACGACGTCGCCGAGCCCGGAGCGACCTAGATCCAAGGATGATGCAGCTGATTGTGCCGTTGCCTCTGCAGGAGAGTCGAAGGTTGATGGCGTGGGTGGTGGGCGCGAAGGGCTAGCCAGCTCCGGAGAAGAGGTCAGGCTTAGAGGGTTCGTGGGGGGACAGACATACATAGATGGTGGCTTGGGAGGACGTTGCACCATCGGTTGCGGGGGGCTCGGACGACATGGCAAGATGAAGAGGAAATAAAGGTGGTAGGAGGAAGAAGCAGCTAGGGAAAATATGAACTTACACCATTTTTGTTTGAGTCAATTATACCACTCATTCTTAAACGTGGCTAGAAAAGTTATTTTAGTCCTAAACGTGGCGAGGCGCGGGGCCCACAGTCTCGATTGGATGGTGGAGGCAAAGCGTGTGATCTGTTATTTTGTAACAATCACAAGCATACAAGAGCACGTGTAAGCGTGAAGGTAAGTATGATCGCCATAAAGAGACGACTGCTTTTTCTGCTGGCTTCTTCATCAGGTGTGTCTATAGAGTAAGGTCGTCGATGATGAAGCGAAGGGCTATGCTCATCTTAGTCCCAAATTTTCCAAAGGACATTAAGAAGGATAGTGTTCCAAATAATCAACAATGGTTATATTTTCAGGCCACCGAGCAATGGTTACATTTGGTTGAATGAACAAACACAAGCATGCATGCACCCACTACATCAACCTATATATACATCTTTATTTTAACTGGATTGCGAATGAAAAACAGCTTGAAATGTGTTGGTGATAGGTTTGATTAGAACTGGACGTCAGACTTGTAGGTAGTGTCGGCCGTCCAACCGGCGGGGATAACTTTGTGCGCAATGCGCCTCCTGCCGGACTCGGTGGTGAGGCGGAAGGAGAAGGGGCCCACGAGCGGCTCGACCCTGCCCACCCTCCAGATAGCCCCCCATGAGTGCTCCATCGGCTTCCACTGCTTGGACTTCTTCTCCCTGATCTCCATCTGCACGATGGTGCCTTCATGGGCGACGAACTTGACCAGCACCGCGAGGTAGTTGGCGTGGGAGCCCTTCTCCACGTGGAAGACGATCTTGGTGCCAGGCGCGTACTGGCACCGCACCCTCCTGAACTGCAGGTCGATCATGCCGGCGCTGCGGAGCTCCTGCTCCTTCCCCGGCTCGGCCATGGCGCCGAATGACCTGCCGGACAGGTCGAAGCGGTAGGGCGAGAGGAGCTCGTAGTTCATGTCCGTGATGACCACCCCCACCGGCTTCTTGGAGCAGGCAGAATGGTTGGTGCACCTGATCTGGAAGCAGGAGCCGCAGCCCTTGCCGTCCTTGAAGATGGGGAGGTTGCCGCAGGCGATCATGCCGTTGTAGGGAGCCAGGTTCACGTCCTTGATCCCGCACGCGCCGCCTGCATGCATGTACGCACATGGCATGATCAACACACAAACTGTCGTTGAAAGTGAAACTGACATGATAGATAGAGCGTGTGTTGTGCCTGCCAGAGCGTGCGCGCGTCACGTACCGTTGTCTTCGGGGCCGGAGCCGGTGGGCAGGCCGTACCAGGTGGCCTTGGCGGGAAGGTACGGCTGGTTGTAGTCCGCCGTGATGTCGGGGCCGGGTGGCACGTTTGAGGCGCAGAAGCCGCCGGCGGCGAGCGCCGCCAAGACGGCAAAGGCTAGGACGCCGGAGAGAGATCCCATCGTCTTCTTGTCGACTTCTGCTTGTGCGTAAGTGATTTAGTGCGGGCAGCTAGCTAGCTTGTGGTGAGTTAACAATGGTATGATCGGGTGGCGTACTTATAGGCGACGAACGGGTGTCACAGCCGGATAAACGGCTCACATCACATGCATGTTCGGGTTCGAGATTTCTTAGGTTCGTGCATGCGTTTGTAAGGTGAATCCTGTTAATCTTTACTCTCACCCAGAAGCAACGACATGTCAATGGCTGAAGCGTCAATCTACCTCCTCGTTGCAGACATGCGAAACCAGACGTAGTAATGACTTTTCGAGTGCCATGCGTGCGATTGTGCCGGCCGTGAACATGTGCGTGCGTGCATGCCGTGCAGTGTTGGCCCGGTCGGCGGGGTTACCTTACGTGCGCAAGTCATATCGGCCGCCGCCTTCCGTTCCACACCGCGTCTCCAGCAGCTAGTCGTCGTACGCCTTTTGCTTCCTCCGGCAACAACTGATACTCTCTTTGATCAACTGGGTCACAGCCATTTCCAATTGTACAAGTGCCGAATATTTGAACTAAAACCACGTCACTTATTTTGGGACGAGAGTATTTTCTTCTATAGAACAATCTGCTCGATTTATTACTAATTTTTTTTATTTTTGAGGGGCAACTAGATGGTTAATCGTGGGAAAACTAGGACCGAGGAACCTAGATGGTTGTCCACATAGTCTCGAAAGAAGACATCATTAGCCCCATTTCTAGAAATTGCACCATCAACGTTTGAAACACAAAAGCTCAAAACATAGGAATAGAAAAATCGCAGAGATAAGATATCATGTATAATATGAATTCCTACATGAACTAAAACTGCAGAAAAAACCCACAAACTGCCCTTTGAATATCATGTTGGGAAAGCTGAGGAATTGTCGACACAAAGATAAAACCTGAGGTAGGACCTCATGTTTGGTTTCTCGAAAATTCTAATGAAATAGGCCACTCTATAATAATTATAAGAATTTAAAAGGACTAAACAGAAAGACACACAGGTGCGCTCCGCTATAGCCTCGTTTTCAAAATTATCATATCACTTGTGTGTATCATATAACTTTTTTTCCTTGCTGGAGATGGTCAATGGTGCGCGGATAATAGGGAGCTCCTATTCGACGCTTGAAGCACCAAATTGGTGCTATGGCGCACATGAATAACCAACATGGGTCAGCCCAATAACCCGCCTTCAATCGCTTAACCCGTCTCTGGTTTTGATCAGTTTCTTCGCTTGTCTTCTTTTAGCCGTACGCTCGTGTTGCGGGTATGTCGTTTCAAAATAAAATGTCATTTATTCTTTTAGTTTTGACTTTATTATGAAATATAAAAATATTCACTGATTTAAAAAGAGTTTGCAAACTTTTAAAAACATTAACGACTTTGAATTTTTTCATTAATCTCAAAAATATGTTCACGAATACAAAAATTGTCGCTAAATCAAAAATATTCACAAATTTGAAAATAATAACCCAGTTTTCTTTATTTTTTCTTCTGGTTTTCATTCTTTTCTCTTTTTCATTTTTTTCCATTTTTCCTTTTCTATTTTTTCTTTCAAAATTTAGCCAGTCTCGCGTGAAACTTTTTCCCCAGCATATTACTGTTTCGTACCGTTTCATTTGGTTTTTCAATTCGCCGCCTCGCTCGGAGAAGATGATGGATCGCTCACTCGCTGTACAGTTTCACATCATTTTGAAACTTTGATCACTTTATTGAATCATATAACTGTTACATCGTCCACCAAGCCTTTTACAATAAAATCCGGCGGTTCCTCGACCCACAGTGAAGGTGACGACCTTGCTAGCCTAGCTAGGTCGTGAGATACAGAATTTGCCTCTCTAGGGCAATGAGCAAATGTGACCGAAGTATATCCTATAGCGAGGACCAAACAATCCGAATAAATCGCCGCTGCGCCTGAAGCCGTGAAGCCTCCGTTCTGCATGGTATTGATCACCTCGAGACAGTCCGACTCAACCACAAGCTTACATATCCCCAGTTGTTGCGCCAGTAGCAATCCATGTCGAAGTGCATAGGCTTCCGCCGTCCCTGCATCTGCAACATGCTCCAGTTATTCATTGGACGCCGAATCCACCCTTGTGATCCCGTAGGACAGCACCAACAGCTCCCTGGAGGGAGTGTACCCTGAATGGTGCATCTACATTTAACTTCACGAAGCCTTCAAGCGGCTTTGTCCAACCATTTTTCCTCGGTTCGACGCTTTTCTTCATGGCCTTAAGGTAATTAGCAGTTAGCGCCGCAATCGATAGCGCTGTACAGTTTCACATCTTTCTTCTGTTTATGCTGGTTTTCTTTGTTTCTTCATGGTTTCTTTGGTTTTCCATTTTTCTTTGATGTTAGTTCTTTCATGGTTTTTACTGGTTTATTTTTTCTTTGTTTTTTGTGTTTCATTCGTTTTTCTTCTTCTTCATTTTTCTTTGTACATTTTACGTATACACCAGGAAGATTATTTATATACATGTTCAATATTTTTTGAGTACATGATGAACATTTTTTTAAAACTTAATCCCTCCATCCCAAAATATAAGATCATTTTTTACACTATGATAGTGTCAAAAATAATATTATATTGTAGGATGGATGGAGTAATTTTTTAGTCTACTTTTCCATACACATTGTTGTTGTATACACCAGGAACATTTCTGATACACACAGTTAACACTTTGGAAATTTATGATTAATTTTTTTTGTACATATCTGATATCTACTTTTTTCATTAACAGTGTACTCCCTCCGTCCCAAAATTCTTGTCTTCGATTTTTCTACGTACGGATGTACTCCCTCCGTCCATGAATAAGTGTACATCTAGATTTTGTCTTAAGTCGAAGTTTTACAATTTTGACCAGCTTTTTAGGAAAAAAGTAAAAGCATTTATGGCACCAAATTATTATCACTAGATTCGTTTTGAAATGTACTTTGATAATATATCAATTTGATGTTATATATGTTACTACTATTTTCTATAAAATTGGTCAAAATTTTAAAACTTTGACTTAGAACAAAAGTTAGATGTACACTTATTCACGGACGGAGGAAGTATTTATTCACATTTTAGTGTTAGATACATCCGTATCTAGATAAATTTAAGACAAGAATTTTGGGACGGAGGGAGTACATTTTTTATATATCATGAAAATTTTATATATACCCATTAAGCACATGTGAGGTAGAGAGGCGCCATGGCTCGATTCTCAGTTCCGTCTACGCTAAAGGCCGTAAGCTCAACTGTGGAGACGATGGCGACTGGTGCGACATGAACGCGGGAGGCGGCTGGAAGCCTCAGGGGAGGGTGGAGGCTCTGGAGGTGGCAGTGTTCCAGTGCCCTGACTTCGCTGATGAGCCCTAGCTTGTGGTGGGAGGTGACAACAGTAGGATGAGGCTCAAAAGGCGACAATAGGTGCTGGGTGGTGGGGTGGGGGGAGTGGGGGCGGTTGCAGCGAGATGAGGCTCTAGAGGTGGAGATAGGTGCCATGGTAAGAATTTCTTTTTGGAATATTCAAGCCACCAAGATACTTTGAATGATGAATCAATTTTTTTATGAGAGAAAATTCTAATCTATTTATCAATCATGGCAGTACAGAGAACACTAGAGGTAATAAAAATTACAACCAGGTCCACGAACCACCTAGCAACGACTACAAGCACTGGAGCGAGCCAAAGATGCGCCGCCGTCATCGCCCCTCTCTCACCGGAGTCGGGCAAACCTTATTGTAGTAGACAGTTGGGAAATCGTCATGCTAAGGCCCAAAGAACCAATGCACCAAAGCAGTAACTATTGCCAATGAAAATAGTTGTAGATTGGAAAGATCAGACTTGTAACCAAAGGAACGAAGACGAACAAAAACTGGATCCAAATAGATTCATTGAAGACCAGCACGACCGAATCCCGCGAGATCCGACGGAGATACACTTCCACATCCTCCTTCTCACCATCGGGGCGACGATAGGACGTGGGAAGACATTATTCGTACCGAGGGACATCGCCACCGCCACATAGCCCCAACCAAGACGTTGAACCTAACAAAAACGAGAACGAGATCCCTCCCGCCGGTGGGGGCCTGAGATCCTGCGCACCTCCACGTTCCAGAGGTCATTGGAGGTGGGGCAGATCGGCGGCGGCACCGGCGTTATGACGAACCAATTGACGTTCAAATTGTCAAAAAAATATTTGGAACTCAACTACATTATCTTCAACTTTGTGCATATAAAGAGTTAATGCTATTTACCATGATCAAATGTTTCTTTTGACACAACTTTACAGATTTACGAAATTTTGTCGCAAGTTACCCTATTTTTTTTTGCGGGGAACAAGTTACCCTGTTTCGACATAACTAAGCCACCATTTGTAACTTTTAATTTTTTTTGTGCCACTAATTATCATTTTTAATTTTTTATGTGACTCTAATTAGCAGTTTTTCGACAATAAATAGATGCTGCGAATGTAGGAGCCCTGTTTGGAATGCATAAATGCGAAGTAATTTCCACAAGAGTCAGACGATCTTACTTTTAACACTTCAGTTGCTCAGGTTTGGAAATAATGAAAGCGTGCTTAGACGTTGGGCCTTAAATGGGCTACTACGTATGTAGAGAGTGACCGCGCTGCTCTCCTCCGACCGAGCGCCGGCCTTCGCGGCCCTCACTCCGCTAGGGCTTCGGTCGGCGGTTCCTTGGCGGCTCCGTTTCCTCCTCCCACCCACTCGGCCGCTCCCTAGCTATATAACCGCACCCACGTCCGCGGCGCTCCCATTCTCACCAGTCCAGTCCACCACCATCCGGCGACGGGAGAGGAGAGGAGAGCGGCAACCGGCGGCAAGGATGCAGATCTTCGTGAAGACGCTGACGGGGAAGACCATCACGGTTGAGGCGGAGAGCGGCGGCGCCGTCGACAGCCTCAAGGCCAAGATCCACGACAAGGAAGGTACGCCCCTCCGCCTCCTCCCACAACGGACTCCGGCCGCCTTCACCGGCGTCGGTAGCGCCTTTCCTCGCATCCGCGTGCTGCGCCGTTGCTCGAAATGCCCGCCTTGCTGCGCCTTCTTGCTTGATTTTACCACGCGCGCCTCCTCGATCTACATACGGTTTGATTCGCTAGACAACCGCGGCGCGAAAAAGGGGCCAATTTTTATCCTGAATCTGTGGCCGTCTTGTGGTGCGAGGCTAACCGTGGACGCTGTGTTGGCTTCGATGATCGCAGGTATCCTGCCGGACCAGCAGCGCCTCATCTTCGCCGGGAAGCTGCTTGGCGACGGCCGCACCCTGGCCGACTACAACGTCCAGAGGGAGTCCACGCTTCACCTCGTGCTGGGCCTCGCCGGCGGGGACAAGGGCTCCTGCTACCCGCCCAAGATGGAGCCTAACCTGCTCGCCCTCGCGCTCAAGTACAGGCAGCACAGGCTTGTTTGCCGCAAGTATGTGCTATTCCTTGGACAATTTCTTTCACTATATACATCGATTTGCCTTTTGGTCTGGAACTCTGGATGCCTATGAATGGTTGAAGCTTGTGAATTGAGATGTTTCTATTGTGGTCTGGATGCTGCCTATGAATGATAGCGGCTTGTGATGCAATGTTTCTATTGTTGTCTGTTCAATGGGGAAACATCGATTTGCCTTTTGGTCTGGAACTCTGGATGCCTATGAATGGTTGAAGCTTGTGAATTGAGATGTTTCTATTGTGGTCTGGATGCTGCCTATGAATGATAGCGGCTTGTGATGCAATGTTTCTATTGTTGTCTGTTCAATGGGGATCGATGCATATGTAGATCATATCTCCGTGGTTTGGAACTAGCTAGGCTAGCTCATTGGCATGCTTTTTATGAAGGGATACTACGATAGGTGTAGAGTACATACTGTTTCTTCCACGATTCATCGATATATGCTGCTGTTACAGGCATCTTTGTATCTGGATGTCTTATGCATGACAGAAGCTTGTGAATTTAAATGTTTCTTTTGTGGTCTGTCCGATGGGGATCAATGCATATGTAGATCATATCCCTGTGTGGCTTGGATGCAAGAACTAGCTTATTAGCATACTTTTTATCAAGTACTAGTTGAGGCGTATAGATGGGCTATTTCTTTCATGATTCATCGATATATGCAGATATTCTGCTGTTACATGCATGTTTGTATATGGATGTCTATGCGTGACACAAGTTTGGGAATTGTGATGCTTCTGTTGTCTGTCCGATGGGGAACAATGCATATGCAGATCATATCTCTGTGTGGTTTGGAACGAGGGAACTACACTAGCTTATTAGCATACTCTTGAGGTGTAGATTGACTATTTCTTTCAAGATTCAACGATATGCATGCAGTTGTTTACATGTTTGTATCTTGATGATCTATGCATGACAAAAGTTTGTGAAATGCAATGTTTCTTTTGTGATCTGTTCGATGGGTATGGATGCATATTTATATTGTATCTCTGTGTGGTTGGAACTAGCTTATTAGCACACTTTTGATCAAGTACTAGTTGAGGTGTAGATGGACTGTTTCTTTCACGATTCATCCATTTATGGTGCTTTCACATGCATGTTTGTTTATATATGGATCAATGAAATGGATGCATGTCTAGGCATGATAGGAACTTGGGAATTGTGATGTTTCTGTTGTGGTCTGTTTGATGGGGATTGATGCATATGTACATCATGTCTCTGTGATGTTTAAATGTTTAATTTGGATCCAGGGAATTAGCTTATTAGCATACTTTTCATCAAGTACTAGTTGAGGTGTAGATGGACTAGTTCTTTCATGATTCATCAATATGCAGTTGTTTACATGTTTGTATCTAGATGTCGTCTATGCATGGCACAAGCTTGTGAATTGAAATATTTCTTTGTGCGTGGTCTGTTTGATGGAGATTGATGCCTATGTAGATCAAATCTCTGTGTGCTTTTGATCCACAGGAAACTAGGTAGTTTTTATCAAGTAGAAGAGTATATCCTAACTTGTCCATGATTTGCGTTGCAGGTGCTATGCACGCCTGCCCCTCAGGTCTGCCAACTGCCGCAAGAAGAAGTGCGGCCACAGCAATGAGATCAGGCCCAAGGAGAAGCTGCGCTACCACTGAAGCATTGGAAACTTGACCCTGGGAGACATGCCATAGCTGGATTAACTGGGAGTTCAAAGTTTGGTTCGAGTCTTAGCTAGTTTCTTGGATATGAAGTTTCATCCTAGTTAAATGTTGCTTCTGTAATCTAGAACCCTGAAAGATGCTGCTAGTACGTTGCTCTTGTATTAGTTTCTGTCCTGGCACTTTGCAATCTGCTCTTGCATGAATTAATGGTGAAATGAAGTATTCGAGGTCTACTTGCATTGAATGATCAAGTCAAATAGTGCTCTTGCTTTCCTATGTTTCTGTCATGCATGTACTATGGTTGAATCTAATTACTGTACTTGTAAACACAGGCTTTCGTCGTCCAAATCAAAATGTGAGACTCTGTATTTGTTGCCACATCTGGAGCATCATAGACGAAATTTTGTTGGGAAACCGAATGCCATCTGCATGCAAAACAGAGTTGCAGCACTGAAATCGCATTACCTTGTCACCTACTCGCTGAATCCATGCTTGTTGTCACATATATACTGCCAGCCCTTGTCGATCAGATCATACGGTGTAGATGGAATTCCAGGGACCATACTAAGAGAGATGTTCATAGTTGCAGCCCCCTTGTGACCCGGCCTGAGAGAAGTTGAGAATTAGGAAACACCGAAGCGGTAGAGTTAAAGACATACAAAGCATGGACAGCTGAACCTGAATGTAAATTGGGCAAGGCCTGAACCTGAAACAAAGCATGGACACCTGAACCTGATTCAGAGGTGCACGCGACCATGCATCGTCGCAGCAGGGAGATGGATTTCTCTACTGCAGCTTCAGCCATGTTCAGCACTTTTGATATGTGCACTTTGGACCCTTGGACATTGGTTGAGGGGAGGTTGGAGAATCCGAAGGATTCCACACAGGCACTTTCTTCAGATAAAGGCCTAGTTTTTTTTCTTTTTGCGGGATAAAGGCCTAGTTGCAATGTGCAATCCGGATCTTCAATGGAAAACCAACAAACTTGCCAAACTTGTAGACAAAATCTTGCCAAAACGAACGACGTTCAGCTAGCAGGAGTTGAGGGCACGGTCGAGGATTTTGCGGTTTCTGATCAGATCCGTGCGCCAAAAATGGAAGGGTACCAGTTTCAGGAAGGCTATGGTGGGGAAGTGCACTCGGGAGTCGATCGGAGTCCAACCCGGCCGTTGCCTTCCTTCCTACAAAAACGCACAAATTAACCCACCCCCAACCCCGGCCGTGAGCACGACGAGCGATGGGGAGCTCCACGTCGTCCACCCGCCGTGCCGCCAACACGGCGCAGGGCTGGCGCGCGGACTTGGAGGCCTCGAGCGACAAAGTGCAGCAGGGCTCTCACGTGCTCGAGATCACAGGGTACAGCCAGTACCGGGAGCGACTCGGGGAACGGCGCCGCCGCAGAGTAACGTCGCCCGTGTTCGCCGTCGGGGGCCACGACTGGAGGATTCACTTCTACCGGAGAGCGGTTTTTTGTAGGACAAGCTACACGGTACCCCCTATTATAGCCGTTCAATCTGAACTCTGGTGCATCTGGATGTGTGCATACATTAAAAAATCAGCAGCTAGGCAGGTGCTTAGTGCTTAATAACCTGACAGTGGATGGAGACCCATGATAGAGACCGGCAAGAAAGGCAACAGTGTCTGCCACTATGCACTGCCATTGCTACAGTTCTGTACAAATAAAAAACACTCTCTCTTTGATGGATGACTATTTACAAGAAGGAATCTTTCCTCACAAAAAGCTCTCTCTTTCCTCGCATGCAAATAGAATCTGCATCCAAATGCGCAAGCTCTCTCTCTCTCTCATATGTTCTCTCTCACATTCATAAATAAAGCCTCATTTTAAAATAAATCCTCACAGAGCTTCACTCTCTCTTCTCTATAAAATAATTCTTCTCTCTCTGTCACACGCTACCTGTCTCTTCAAATTTGCAAAGAATTTTTCTGTCTCTTCAAGACTCCCACGTAGGCACTTCTCTCTCTTTCAAAGAAATTTCTCAGTGATTTTTTTCTCACTCACACCTGCTACCTCTCTCTTGACTTTTTGCCGTAGGGGTGTCACACTTTTCTATTAGCTGCCCCACTCCGTTTCTCTCTTTCACTGTTGCAGCAGTGCTCCTAGGAATATGACAGAAGGCTGTAGCCATGCAGACAAGACAACACGTTCTGCTAATGGCACTGCAGCGAACAGCTACACTGCTGCTGATGCTCCTTTTGTGCACAAATCTCAAAGCAAACCAACAGTCTAGATAAGAGGTACTGTGGAGCTCGAGTTAGGAAGAAACTTTCTGCTTCTACCCAGGCGGGATCAGCTGGGACATGGACTTTTACAAAGACTACGTGGCGGTGTACCTCAGCTTAGAGAGCAAGGACGCCAGGGTGAGGGCGTCCTTCAAGCTCAGTCTGGTGGACGTGACGGGATCCTCGCCGCTGCATACCTTGACAAAGACACACGACTTCTGTGCCGCCGACGGCGGGAAGAGCCGCTCCGGCATCAACGGTTTCAAGAAGAGGGCCGAGGTAGAGGCGCCGCCGTACCTCCGCCACGACCGCCTCACCGTTGAGTGCGTCATCACCATCGTCGAGGATGCGAAGCCGTTCATGGAGGTGCCGCCGTCCGACATCACGGAGCATCTCGGGAAGCTCTTGAAGGTGAAAGTGGGCGCCGACGTGGTCTTCATGGTCCAAGGAGAGGATTTCCCTGCCCACAAGGCGATGCTCGCGATGTAGTCGCCCATGTTCAAAGCGGAGCTGTATGGCGCGATGAGAGAACAAGGAGACATCATGGGTGAAAGGGTCGATATGGTTGACTAGAGGGGGGGGGGTGAATAGGCAACTAACAATTTTTAGCTTTTCTTTACCAAATTAAAACTTTGCATCAAAGTAGGTTGTCTAGATGTGCAACTAGGTGAGCAACCTATATGATGCAACAACAACGAACATACAAGCAAGCAAGAGAAGTAACACTAATAAGCTTGCACAAGTAAAGGTAAGAGATAACCAAGAGTGGACCCGGTGAAGACGAGGATGTGTTACTGAAGTTCCTTCCTTTTGAGGGGAAGTACGTCTCCGTTAGAGCGGTGTGGAGGCACAATGCTCCCCAAGAAGCCACTAGGGCTACCGTATTCTCCTCACGCCCTCACACAATGCGAGATGCCGTGATTCCACTATTGGTGCCCTTGGAGGCGGCGACCGGACCTTTACAAACAAGGTCGGGCCAAACTCCACAACTCAATCGGAGGCTCCCAACAACACCACGAATCTTCACCACAATGGACTATGGCTCCGTAGTGATCTCAACCGTCTAGGGTGCTCAAACACCCAAGAGTAACAAGATCCGCTAGGGATTCGTGGGGGAATCAAATATCTCTTGGTGGAAGTGTAGATCAGGGCCTTCTCCACTAATCCCGAGCAAATCAACAAGTTTGGTTGGCTAGGGAGAGAGATCGGGTGAAAATGGAGCTTGGAGCAATAATGGAGGTTTTGGGGGAAGAGGTAGGTCAACGAAGAAGAAGGGGACCCCCTTTTATAGTGGGAGTAACAATCCAACCGTTACCCCACTAAAAAACCCCGCAGAGGGCGGTACTACCGCAGGGGGCAGCGGTACTACCGCTGGAACCAGCGGTACTACCGCTCCCCCTTACGGTACTACCACCCAGCCAGAGAGAGCTTGAAGATAGAGGAGGGACTGGCCCAACGCGGTACTGCCGGACAGGCCCCGCGCGGTACTGCCGCGGTGGTAGGGCGGTACTACCGCTCTCGAGAGGTACTACCGCACCTACTACCGCTGCAAGTGCCGCTCAACCCGACACGAGAAGTGCCCCCCTCGAGTCGAGGCGGTAGTGGCCCGGTACCACAGCGGCACTACCGCTGAGGACCCTCAAGCGATACTACCGCTGGACACCGCGGTACTACCGCTGGGGCCAAAGACTGCCCAAATCAGCAGGGAATCAAACCTCCAACGACGCGGAAAGGCCGAGAGGGTGTGAAACGAAAGCATATGTGATGATTCCACCCTACCCTTACCAAAGCGGACCCTCTCTTGATAGTACTGTGACTCCTACGAAACTAGTCCACCAACAAGAAACGAAAGAGCTACACCGTCTTGAAACACACTCCGAGGGGAAAAGAGATCGTCTCGAGCCAAAGGATGAATATCTGAAATGCTCAAAGCACATGGTTAGTCCGCAAATATGTTGTCATCAATAACCAAAACTACATCGAGAGAGATATGCCTTAACAATCTCCCCCTTTTTGGTGGATTGATGACAACCAGGGATTTGCACAGGGAAAAGACATAAAAGTAAGGATACTTAGAACTACAAAATTGAAGGAAATATGCCCTAGAGGCAATAACAAAGTTATTATTTATTTCCTTATATCATGATAAATGTTTATTATTCATGCTAGAATTGTATTAACCGGAAACATAATACATGTGTGAATACATAGACAAACAGAGTGTCACTAGTATGCCTCTACTTGACTAGCTCGTTGATCAAAGATGGTTATGTTTCCTAACCATAGACATGAGTTGTCATTTTATTAACGGGATCGCATCATTAGGAGAATGATGTGATTGACATGACCCATTCCATTAGCTTAGCACCCGATCGTTTAGTATGTTGCTATTGCTTTCTTCATGACTTATACGTGTTCCTATGACTATGAGATTATGCAACCCCCGTTTACCGGAGGAACACTTTGTGTGCTACCAAACGTCACAACATAAGTGGGTGATTATAAAGGTGCTCTACAGGTGTCTCCAAAGGTACATGTTGGGTTGGCGTATTTCGAGGTTAGGGTTTGTCGCTCCGATTGTCGGAGAGGTATCTCTAGGCCCTCTCGGTAATACACATCACTTAAGCCTTGCAAGCAATGCAACTAATAAGTTAGTTGCAAGATGATGTATTACGGAACGAGTAAAGAGACTTGCCGGTAACGAGATTGAACTAGGTATTGAGATACCGACGATCGAATCTCGGGCAAGTAACAGACCGATGACAAAGGGAACAACGTATGTTGTTATGCGGTCTGACCGATAAAGATCTTCGTAGAATATGTAGGAGCCAATATGAGCATCCAGGTTCCGCTATTGGTTATTGACCGGAGATGTGTCTCGGTCATGTCTACATTGTTCTCGAACCCGTAGGGTCCGCACGCTTAACGTTACGATGACAGTTTCATTATGAGTTTATATATTTTGATGTACCGAAGGTTGTTCGGAGTCCCGGATGTGATCACAGACTTGACGAGGAGTCTCGAAATGGTTGAGACATAAAGATCGATATATTGGACGACTATATTTGGACACCGGAAAGGTTTCGGGTAAGATTGGGACAATACCGGATCACCGGGAGGTTATCGGAAACCCCCGGGAGGTATATGGGCCTTATTGGGCCTTAGTGGAAAGGAGGGGAAAGGAGCAAGGGAGGGGGCGCGCCCCCCAAGCCCAATCCGAATTGGGAAGGGGGCCGGCCCCCCTTTCCTTCCTCCCTCCTTCCTCTTCTTTCCCTCTCCTACTCCTAATAGGAAAAAGGGGAGTCCTACTCCCGGTAGGAGTTGGACTCCCCCCCTTGGGCGCGCCACCCTCCTTGGACGGCCCCATCCTCCACTCCTTTATATACGAGGGCAGGGGGCACCCCAGAGACACAACAATTGATCTCTTAATCTCTTAGCCGTGTGCGGTGCCCCCCTCCACCATAATCCACCTCGATCATATCGTAGCGGTGCTTAGTCGAAGCCCTGCGTCGGTAGAACATCATCATCGTCACCACACCGTCGTGCTGACGAAACTCTCCCTCAACACTCGGCTGGATCGGAGTTCGAGGGACGTCATCGAGTTGAACATGTGCAGAACTCGGAGGTGCCGTGCGTTCGGTACTTGATCGGTCGGATCGTGAAGACGTACGACTACATCAACCACATTGTGCTAATGCTTCCGCTTTCGGTCTACGAGGGTACGTAGACAACACTCTCCCCTCTCATTGCTATGCATCACCATGATCTTGCGTGTGCGTAGGAAAATTTGAAATTACTACGTTCCCCAACAAAAATATAGACGGGCTCCCCCTGAATGTGTGCACCTAGTTAGTAGTGCCTTTGGAATGCAAGACACACACATTAGGATCAACACTCCCCCTATATTTTATAGTCCAAAAATTCTAAGCACAGGATACATGATCGCAGGGTATAGAACATGATAAGCATGCATCTCATAAGATACTTCAGTACTGAATAGACATAGATAATAAAGGTAAAGATAAGGTAGCATATGTCTCACACCATATGTCTAGAACTTAGGTCTCATGGCACCAAACCAAACCAAGCAAAATGACGAGAAAACACAAGACACCACACACACCACAAAGACACACTCGCAACATGGCAACAACACAAATCCCTAAAACTCTCTCCCCCTTTGGCAGTGAGACACCAAAAGGGAAAAGCGCGCTGCTACGGCTCCAGGTGATAGCAAGCTGAGGATCTCGAACATCATGTCTCAGCGTGATCGTCTGCACCTCCGTTGTCGGTCGGAAACTGCTCGGCGTCTGAATCAGTCCATGGGCAATGCTGCTGAATCCACTCCTCCTCGTTAGTGATCCTCTCCTCAGATCCGTTGTTAACAGTGGCACCCAACTGGCGCATGAGCTCCTTGTGACGTCTATGGGCCTTCTTCTCAGAGACATGAGACATGTACTGGCCATGAGACTCCATGCAGAAAAGTTTCTTCATCTTGCGCTTGATCCTCTTAGCCCATGAGGGCTCCACACTGGAGGGCTCATAGTCCTCACCCTTGTCGGCCTCAGCATCGTCCTTGGACTCCATGTCAGCCTCAGAAGGTGGAGCATCAGAACAAGGGGCCTGGGTGCCCCAGTTGTCCTTCTTCCGCAGACGTTTGATATCATGAGAAATCAACTCTCCAGTTTCCAACACAGCCCTGTGATAGTGATGTGCCCAGGCCTTCTCAATGAGCAGCATGATGAAAGGACCATAGATCGGACACTTGCGCTTAGAAATGGCAGAAAGAAGCTCAGACCACATAACATGAGAAATGTCCAGGGTCTCTCTAGTGGTTTCTTCCTTCTCATGCTGGCAGAAGAGAAACATGTCCACAAGATAGGAGTGGACCATATCCAGATTCCCAATGCGCGGGAAAAGAGTCTCATGGAAAACACGGTGAAGGATGTCCAGATAGGTAGACAGCTCATAGGTTACCTTCTTTGTCTTGGGGTTAACCTTCTGAGAGCAGTAGGGCCAGAGAGCTTGCTTGCGGGTGGAAGTGACATTGCGGTGAGGACGGAAGCCGACTGGATGCTCAAGCCCGTGATCTTCCACCCCAAGTAACTCCATAAAGGCCTTCCACGTGATAGTGAGCAACTTGCCATTCGTCATCCAAGTCAAGGTCCTTTCTGCATCAGTTCCAAGATGGACAGTGGCATAGAATTGGCATATGATGTCGGCATCAAAGTCCTTGTTGAACTGCATGATTCTGAGAATGTTCAACTGAGTGCACATCTGAAGGGCTTCGCCAAAGTACTCAGGGTCCTTTTCCATTGGATCGGTGTCGATGGAACGGACATCAACAAAGTGATTCTTCTTAGCCTTGATCACATCAAAGAAGATGGAGAACTAAAAGCGGTTCCAGAACGGGCGGTTAACCAAAGTGGGATCTTGGACTTCCTCATAGGGGTTGAGGCGACGCTTTGCCCAAAATTCCTCGGCAGTCATCTCAGTCACAGTCTTTCCCTTTGGCTTGTTTGCAGATCTCTTCGAGTGCTGAGGTGGCGGTGGAGCACTTGAGGTTGCGCCTGCTGGCAGTGGTTGAGCACTAGAGGAACCACCTGCTGACTCAGAAGTGTGGTAGCGCTTTGACATTGCACGACCGGGGTTGACACGACGGACCTGCTGCTCAGGATGATCATCACCTGGAACCAAACACATGACCGGAAGAAACACACGAAAGAAAGAGCATAAGCCACCAAACAAAACAACAAGGATCAAAGCTTGGTAGGAAAACATGGAACTGGGCATCCAGCGGTAGTACCGCGACCCAACAGCGGCAGTACCGCTTGAGCGGTAGTACCGTGGCACAACAGCGGCAGTACCACTCGAGGAGAGCGGTAGTACCGCGCCAGATGGGGAACGGCGGTTCCCTACTACCGTGGTCAGATCCGGCACTACCGGAGATGCTAAATTCAAAAAGAGACCTACCAAACTACAATCCACAGGGCCTAGAGGCCATCTCCATCCTACTCAAGCCCCGCCTTAGCCAAAAGACAAGAAGAACAATGCCTATTGCCCCTAAAAACTAGATGCAAGATCTAGGCAAAGAGAGAACGGGAACGGGGGCAATACCGACATCCATGGATAGAGGACGTGGTGGGGATCAACTCCACCGAAGGAAATGGAGAGGGACGGCACGAAAACGGTGGCCGGCCGGGCCCCTCCTGTGGTGAGAGGTTGCTGGAGCAACGAGGAAGACGAGTGGGGGCGAATGGGTATGGGGAGAAACAACTCCCCCTGCCCCGACATAACCCCCCGTCGCCCGCCCCACAGGGGTAGTACTGCTGGGGTGGGCGGTAGTACTGCTTGACGCTTATCAGCGGTAGTACCGCTCACGCAGCAGTAGTACCGCTCTGCCGCAAAAAGGGCCGACCAAACCAGGTAGAACACAAGAGAAGAAACCGAGACAAAACAAGAACACACACACACAACACCGACAAAAAGAAAGAAGACACACACCTCTCCAAGAGAGGACGGTGGCCGAGGCCACCTATGTTTGATTTCAGAGGTATGGCGCCACGAAGATTTTAACCTTGGGCCCATGACCAACACTCATCTTTGAAGCACAAGTACCATTAAAAATGGCTAATGTGAAAGAGTTTGGTTAGTTTATGCATGATGGGGGGAGGGAAAGTTCATTGAGAGAACAACACTCCCCCTATGTCCATGCCTACACCTAGACTAGACAACAAGTTGAGTGAGGTGGGGTGTGCAAGGGTTCAAGTCACATTGCTCGAATCAATGATATTTAGCTCATGCCTTAACTCGTGAAATCTTGCTTCATCCAAAGGCTTCGTGAAAATATCTGCAAGGTTATCATGAGTGTTGACATAGTTAAGCTCGATCTCCCCTCGCCTAATGTGATCCCGGATGAAGTGATACCTAATCTCAATATGTTTTGTCTTGAAGTGTTGCACTGGTTTGAGAGAAATCTTGATGGCACTTTCATTGTCACACCAAAGAGGCACTTTGTCACAAGTGACACCGTAATCCTTTAAAGTTTGCCTCATCCATAAAAGTTGTGCACAACAACTACCGGCAGCCACATATTCCGCTTCCGTGGACGAGAGAGACACACAACTTTGCTTCTTGGAAGACCAACTCACCAAAGAGCAACCAGGAAATTGGCACCCTCCGGAAGTGAACTTCCTATCCACTTTGTCTCCCACCCAATCCGAGTCCGAGTAACCTACAAGCTTAAAGTTTGCTCCTCTTGGGTACCAAAGGCCAAAGTTTGGGGTATGAGCCAAATATCGAAAGATTCGCTTGACCGCCACAAAGTGACTTTCCTTAGGTGCGGCTTGAAACCATGCACAAATTCCCACACTCAACATGATATATGGTCTAGATGCACAAAGGTAAAGCAAGGAGCCAATCATGGAACGATATACCTTTTGATCCACCGCTTTACCATTGGGATCAATGTCAAGTTGGCACTTGGTGGGCATGGGAGTGGAAGCCGGCTTGACATCACTTAGCTTGAATCTCTTGAGCATGTCTTGAGTGTATTTGGCTTGGTTTATGAAGGTTCCTTCTCTCCTTTGCTTCACTTCGAACCCGAGAAAGAACTTCAACTCTCCCATGGAAGACATCTTGAACTTTGAGGTCATGAGAGCAGCAAATTCCTCATTGAAAGCTTTGTTAGGGGAACCAAAGATAATATCATCAACATATAATTGGCACACAAACAACTCCCCTTTGACCTTCTTGGTAAAAAGAGTGGGGTCGATTAGCCCAACTTCAAAACCACGGTCTTGTAACAACTCGGTAAGGTGGTCATACCACGCACGTGGGGCTTGTTTAAGGCCATAGGGTGCCTTATCGAGTTGATACACGTGATCCGGAAAGTAGGGATCCTTGAAACCGGGGGGTTGCTTGACATAAACCAATTCATTAATAGGACCATTAAGAAGAGCACTCTTCACATCCATTTGTTGTAACATGGAGTTTGATGAGAATAACGGCTCCCAAGTGGAGCAAAGTGGTACTTGTGATGTAGGTGATGAAATTCTTCCCCAAGCCATAAGAAGAATGGGTGTTGGTCTTATCCTACCCATTGAGGAACCCCTTGTGGCCAAAGGAGAAGGAGAATGTTCTACTCAAGTGGAACCTTCACCAACCCAAGACCCACACGCTTCAGAAGAACAAAGTGAGGGACCTCAACCTCAAGAACAAGATCAAGGGAAAGATCAATCTCAAGATGGTGTTGTAACATCAAGTGATGCCCAAGGTCAAGCTCCCTCCTCCGAGCAAGTTCAAGATCAAGAGCTTCCACGAGATCAAGAACAAGCTCAAGATGACGCTCAAGATGATCAAGTGACCACTCCTTGTCTCACCCCCGAGGAGGAATTGGAGCGTCGTGCCGCCAAGGTTGCTTCCAAGCTCTCCACCAAGGATCATCTCATGACAAATGTGCTTGGAAGCTTAAGAAAGGGGGTAAGCACTCGTAGACAATTAGAAAACTATTGTGAACATCACGCATTTGTCTCTTGTGTTGAACCCCAAAAGGTCTATGAGGCGCTCGAAGATCCGGATTGGCTCAATGCCATGCATGAAGAACTCAACAACTTCGAGCGCAACAAAGTGTGGAGATTGGTGACCATGGTGGCGGAGTTCAAGTCTCCCTACAACTTTTGGGCCAAAGCCATCAACACCGCGTGCCATGCATCTAATCGGCTCTACCTCCGCAAAGGCTTGAACAAGGCTCCACATGAGATACTAACCAACAAATATGCCCTCATAAGCTCTAGCCTCAAATTTAGACAAACATGCACCTTTCTTGAGAATGAAACACTTACACCCGAACACCCGGAAGTACTTGAGGTTGGGCTTGTTACCGGTGAGTATCTCATATGGAGTCTTGTTCAAGCCTTTGCGGAGGTAGAGCCGATTAGATGCATGGCACGCGGTGTTGATGGCTTCGGCCCAAAAGTTGTAGGGAGACTTTAACTCCGCCATCATGGTCCTTGCCGCATCCATCAATGTCCGGTTCTTCCTCTCCGCTACACCATTTTGTTGAGGGGTGTAAGGTGCGGAATATTGATGCTTGATTCCCTCATAACTCAAAAACTCGTCCAAGGTGTAGTTCTTGAACACGGAGCCGTTGTCACTTCTTATTGTCAAGATCTTTGCATTGTGTTGTCGTTGAGCTTGATTTGCAAAGTCGATGACGGTTTGTTGGGTCTCGCTCTTCCTCTTGAAGAAATATACCCAAATGTATCTTGAATAGCCATCTACGATCACCAAGCAATACTTTCTACCCCCAAGACTATCAAAGGATGGAGGTCCAAAAAGATCCAAATGAAGTAGCTCCAAAGGCCTCTTCGAGTAGATGATAGTCATGGGAGGGTGAGCCTTCTCATGTAGCTTTCCTTCGATGCAAGCACTGCAAGCACGATCTTTGCCAAAACTAACATTTGTTAGTCCATGGACATGGTCCCCCTTGAGAAGACTTTGCAAAGATATCATATTGACGTGGGCAAGACGGCGATGCCAAAGCCATCCCACGTCAACTTTAGCCATTAGGCATGTCGCGGTCTTAGCGGGTCGCTCCGAAAAGTTAATCACATAGAGACCGTTCTCGACGTGCCCAACAAAGGCTACTTTAAGAGTCTTGCTCCATAAGAGGGCCACGGAATCAATATCAAAGAAAGTGGCAAAGCCCATGAGTGCTAGTTGACGAAGGGAAAGTAAATTGTATGCAAGGGACTCAACAAGCATGACCTTCTTGATCGTAAGATCATGAGAAATGACAACTTTGCCGAGTCCCAATACCTTAGAAGACAAGGCATCACCCCACTCGACATTGGTGGGCATGGATGGAATCTTTTGCACGTCCACCACCAAGTCCTTGCTTCCGGTCATATGATTAGTAGCTCCACTATCGAGCAACCATGATCCCCCACCAGAAGCAAACACCTACAAGAGATCAATGCTTGGTTTAGGTACCCATTCTATAATGGGTCCTTTGATGTTAGTAACAAGGGTCTTAGGAACCCAAATAGACCATTCAATGTACTCATAAGGAGAACCAACAAATTTGGCATAAACATGCCCATCTCTAGCGCGACACAACACATAAGAAGGGTTAAAGTCGCCGGCTTTGTTGGGAAGGGGAGCGTTTCCCTTCTTGGCATCACTACCCCTCATGGAGTTCTTCTCCTTATCCTTAGTAGCACCCTCACCATCCTTCACAAAGGTTTGCTTGAGAGGAGGAGGTCGTTTGCCTTGTCATTCTTCTTCTTGTTCTTGGACTTGGGCACGTATCCAATCCCTTCCTTGGCCACAACTCCCTTTTGGTTGGTCAAAAGGTCATTGAGGTTCTTCTCGCCTTGTATGCAAGACACAAGACCTTTCTCAAGTTGCACCTTTAGCTTAGCGTTCTCCTCAACAAGATGCACATGCTCACAACACGGGTTAGTAGCATTTGCATTATCAATTAACATCATACGAGGAAAAGTGGCTTTCTCCTTGGTTAGCTTTACTTGAAGTTGATCATGAGACTCTTTGAGGCTAGCATGAGCACCCTTCAAGACCTTGTGAGCCTTGTCAAGTAGATCAAACTCCTCTTTGAGTCTAACAAGATCAACTCCAAGTTTGGTCTTCTCGGAGTTTAGCACACAAGAAACAACGAGAGCATGATCAAACTCTTTCTTTAACTTAGCATGATCATCGTTGTGTGACTCCTTAAGAGCCAAACAAAGACCACGCTCTTCCTCAAGAGCATTGGAAAGATCCGAAATCTCATCGGCATAGTCACGACTATGCCCCTCCATCTTGGAGATAGTATCTTCATGAGACTCGATCATGTCATTGGCTTCACCAAGTTGTTCCAAGAGAGCAACAAAATGCTTCTTGGATTTACCCTTGAGTTTACCCATAAAGGACTAAAACTCATTTTCCTCCACATTAGATCCCTCACATTCATCAATGCAATCCATCAAGGAAGGATTATTAATGATGGTAGTTTTGATGTTGGGGGTTACCTTGTTGGTGGCTTTGGTCATGAGGCACTTGGCGGTGATGTTCTCATTGGGTGAGTCGAAGAGGGACACTCGTGGAGTTTTTGCAATGGCAACGGAGGCCATGACAACCGACTCACCATCTTCATCATCATCATCATCCTCATGGTACTCTTCTTGAACCACCAATGCCTTGTGAGGGGTCTTGTTGGTGAAGTTGCTCTTGCTGGGGAAAGACTTGGCTTTGTCCTTTCGAATGAGCTTGCCACCATTGTCTTCCCTCTTCTCATACGAGCACTCTGCAACAAAATGGCTCACATTGCCACAATTGTAGAAAGTACTCACACGTTGCTTGCCTTTCGTGCCACTTGAGTTGTTCTTGTTGAGGTTTGGCCTTGAGCTTTTATTGCTCCAAAATTGCCTTGAAGCAAGTGCCATGTGTTCATGATAGGCATATTTTGTATCTTCGGGGTTGCTTCCCTCTTCTTCCTCTTCTTCTTCTTCAACACAAACCTTGGCCTTCAATGCAAGGTTGGGCTTCTTTGCTCTTTGAGAACAAAGCACCGCATTGTCGGCGGTCTTGACCAAGATGTTCGTGGCCACAAACTCATCCAACACTTCACTTGAGGTCAATGTGTGGAAGTCCGGCCTTTGATGAATGACGGAGGACATCGCCTTGTGGTATGACATAATTGCCTTGAGGAATTTGCGCTTGATCCAATTGTTGCCCGTGTCCTTGCTCCCATGATCTCGGAGTGACACCGCGAGTTTAATTACTCTCGGTAAAGCTCACGAGGTTCTTCATCTTCTTTCATTGCAAACTCATCGGCTTCGTCTTGCACTACTTCATAGTTGGAGCGTTGAATGCTTGCGCTTCCCCGGTAGAGAGAGACCACACAAAGCCATGCATCTTTGGCTAAGGTGAAGGGCCTAAGATGAGGTAGATCTCCGGGTGGGATTGCATCTTGGATCTTGAAGAGAGCATTCTCATTGAATTGATTATCCGCGGCTTCTCGAGGAGTGAAGTTGCTTGGGTCATGCGGATAGAAACCTTCTTCAATGATTCTCCAAAGATTAGTGTTCACATGATTTAAATGACGCTTAAAGCGATAAACCCAAGAATCAAAGTCCTCATTTTTCACAATCTTAGGGGGAGGACCGACATGATTCAAGTGAGTGGAAGGAATCGGTCCACCATAAACAAGTGGTGGTTCCACATGGGCAAAGATGCCGGTGCCATTTTTACCACTAGAAGAAGGAGCCTTTTCACTACACTACGAAAAAAAACACTTCCGTGATGATACATGTTTGTCATAGTAGGTCGCGTTTTCTGTCATGCATGTACATCCATGATGATTTTATGACAGAATCAAGATAGTCATACCTGTGCTGTCGTAGAAGTGTTCCATGACATTACCAAAATTATCATCACGGAAGTGTCCACTTCCATGACGATAAATCGCGCGTCACAGAAGTGCTTTCGTCAAGGGTGACCGACACGTGGCATCCACCGTAACGGAACGCCGTTAAGCTATCAGGTCGGGTTTTGGATCCGATAACCTGTTAACAGCCCCGACCAATGGGGATTTTGCACGTGTAAAACCATCATTGGCTGGAGGAAACATGTGTCGGCTCATCACTGGGACAAATGTCATCCACTCATTGGACAGAAGGCGCCTATGATACGTCGACACATGGCACGGCCCAACAGAGGCCCATTCCTGTGAAAAGGCCGACCCGTTTGACTTGGTCAAAAGGTGGCGGGCTGGCCCATGGAAAGTGTCGGTGTTAAAACCGGCGGATCTCGGGTAGGGGGTCCCGAACTGTGCGTCTAGACCGGATGGTAACAGGAGGCAGGGGACACAATGTTTTAACTAGGTTTGGGCCCTCTTGATGGAGGTAAAACCCTATGTCCTGCTTGATTAATATTGATGATATGGGTAGTACAAGAGTAGATCTACCACGAGATCAGAGAGGCTAAACCCTAGAAGCTAGCCTATGGTATGATTATTCTTCGTCCTACAGACTAAAACCCTCCGGTTTATATAGACATCGGAGGGGTTAGGGTTACACAAGGTCGGTTGCAAAGGAGGAGATATACATATCCATATTGCCTAGCTTGCCTTCCACGCCAAGTAGAGTCCCCTCCGGATACGAGACGAAGTCTTCAATCCCGTATCTTCATAGTTTAACAGTTCGGCCAATGGAGATAGTCCGGCTTGTTGGAAATATGCCCTAGAGGCAATAATAAATTGATTATTATTATATTTCCTTGTTCATGATAATCGTTTATTATCCATGCTAGAATTTTATTGATAGGAAACTCCGATACATGTGTGGATACATAGACAACACCATGTCCCTAGTAAGCCTCTAGTTAACTAGCTCGTTGATCAATAGATGGATACGGTTTCCTGACCATGGACATTGGATGTCGTTGATAACGGGATCACATCATTAGGAGAATGATGTGATGGACAAGACCCAATCCTAAGCCTAGCACAAAGATCGTGTAGTTCGTATGCTAAAGCTTTTCTAATGTCAAGTATCATTTCCTTAGACCATGAGATTGTGCAACTCCCGGATACCGTAGGAATACTTTGGGTGTGCCAAACGTCACAACGTAACTGGGTCTCTATAAAGGTACACTACAGGTATCTCCGAAAGTGTCTGTTGGGTTGGCACGAATCGAGACTGGGATTTGTCACTCCGTGTGATGGAGAGGTATCTCTGGGCCCACTCCGTAGGACATCATCATAATGTGCACAATGTGATCAAGGATTTGATCACGGGATGATGTGTTACGGAACGAGTAAAGAGACTTGCCGGTAACGAGATTGAACAAGGTATCGGGATACCGACGATCGAATCTCGGGCAAGTATCGTACCGCTAGACAAAGGGAATTGTATACGGGATTGATTAAGTCCTTGACATCGTGGTTCATCCGATGAGATCATCGTGGAACATGTGGGAGCCAACATGGGTATCCAGATCCCGCTGTTGGTTATTGACCGGAGAATGTCTCAGTCATGTCTGCATGGTTCCCGAACCCGTAGGGTCTACACACTTAAGGTTTGATGACGCTAGGGTTATAAAGGAAGTTTGTATGTGGTTACCGAATGTTGTTCGGAGTCCCGGATGAGATCCCGGACGTCACAAGGAGTTCCGGAATGGTCCGGAGGTAAAGATTTATATATGGGAAGTCCTGTTTTGGTCACCGGAAAAGTTTTGGGTTTTATCAGTAACATACTGGGACCACCGGGAGGGTCCCGGGGGTCCACCAAGTGGGACCACCAGCCCCGGAGGCTTGCATGGGCCAAGGGTAGTGAGGGACCAGCCCCTGAGTGGACTGGTGCGCCTCCCACAAGGCCCAAGGCGCCTAAGGGAAGAAGGGGGGGGGGCAAACCCTAAGGGGAGATGGGCCCTAAGGCCCATGCTCCCTGCGCCTCCCTCTCCTCCCCTCTTGGCCGCCCCCCCTCAAACCCATCTAGGGCTGCCGCCCCTCTAGGGGTGGGAACCCTAGAGGGGGCGCACCCTCCTCCCTCTCCCCTATATATAGTTGAGGTATTTGGGGCTGCATACACATGAGTTTGGACCTCTCCATGGCGCAGCCCTACCCCTCTCCCTCCTCGTCTCTTGCGGTGCTTGGCGAAGCCCTGCTGGAGTACCACGCTCCTCCACCACCACCACGCCGTTGTGCTGCTGCTGGATGGAGTCTTCCTCAACCTCTCCCTCTCTCCTTGCTGGATCAAGGCATGGGAGACGTCACCGGGCTGTACGTGTGTTGAACGCGGAGGTGCCGTCCGTTCGGCACTAGGATCTCTGGTGATTTGGATCACGACGAGTACGACTCCTTCAACCCCGTTCTCTTGAACGCTTCCGCATAGCGATCTACAAGGGTATGTAGATGAACTCTCCTTCCCCTCGTTGCTGGTTTCTCCATAGATAGATCTTGGTGACACGTAGGAAAATTTTGAATTTCTGCTACGTTCCCCAACACGGCTGTCCGTAGACCCCCTAATCCATGACTCCCTCAGTAGCCCCTGAACCAGGCTTTCAATGATGACGAGTCCGGCGCGCAGTATTGTCTTCGGCATTGCAAGGCGGGTTCTTCCTCCGAATACACCAGGGAAGAGTTTTGAATATAAGGATAGTGTCCGACCCTTCAAAATAAGTTCCACCTACCACCGTAGAGAATAATATTTCCACCAATCTTAATCCGCTGACATGTTTTGGCAACATGACATTATGCCATGGCCCGGTGCTTATTCGAACCGTTTTTCTTCAACCAACTCCACACATAACGTGAGGCGGTTTCTTGACACATCTTGTCAAAGCAGAGATCGTGTTCCCCCAATTACAGGATTCTCATTAATATGGTCGTGGGTAACCCAACCGTGTCTAGGACTCCTAGATTATAGGCAAGCCCAAACGACCACGGTGAGGACGCTTGATATTCACCCTCTTTATAAAGGGACAAGGTTTTCGCTTTTTCCCTCTCGTGCTCAATCAAACCCCTCCCCTGCCTCGAGTTCTAACACCCAAAGCCCAGGTCAGGTGCTCCGGATCTTCAATCATGCCCAGATCCAGCCTTCAAGGCCGATGGATTCCCTCCTCCGTCACGGAAGAAGATATCAAGAAGTTGAGGGATGCCAGATACCTGACCGCCGAGGTTTCGCATCGGCTGCTTGCTCGAGGGCAGGTCGTCCCCACTCCCAAACCCAACGAGAATGTCGTGTTCGTCTCCCACTTCCTCCGAGGCCTAGGCCTCACTCTGGATCCCTTCGTCAGGGGCTTGATGTTCTATTACGGGCTAGATTTCCACGATCTAGCTCCGGACTCCTTTCTCCACATCTCAACATTTATTGTCGTGTGTGAGGCCTTCCTCCGCATTACCACTCACTTTGGCCTGTGGCTCAAGAACTTTGAAGTGAAGCCAAAGATGATCGAGGGGCAACATGCAGCGTGCGGAGGCGCATCAATAAGCAAGATGGCAGGAGCTCCGTGGCCGAAAGGTTCCTTTCCAGAGGTGTCCGGATTATGGCAACGGGAGTGGTTTTACATCACGGCTCCCAGAAGTGCCAAGTGGGCGGCTGCCCCCGCTTTCCGCTCGGGCCCCCCACCACAACTGATGTCATGGATTAGCAGAGGACTGAGCTGGGGTCCAGCCAAGGACGTGCATATACTACAAAGCCGCATTCAAGATCTCTTCGAGGGAGATTTTAATTTGGTTGTGGTAGTGCAAGTTATGCTGGTTCGTCGAGTCCAACCCTGCAAACGCCGGCCCCTTCGCTTATGGGAGTTCAACCCAGAAGGACCGCGTGCTATTCAAAGTTTCCCCGGCCTGACGCACGAGGAAATGTACAAGTCATTCTTCGGACCTCAAATAGAGTGTCCGGATACTACCGAGGACGTGGGCCTGAGCAGTAACTGCGTCGCCGAACAAGTAAGTAATCCTCTAGCCGAACACACCGTCTTTTATTCATCATGACGTCATCTCTGAGGAATCGCTCTTTGACCAGGACTGGCTAACAAAAGCGAAGATGATTCGGTGTTCGGCCCCCCTCCCCGAGGGTTTGGAAAATCCCGTGCTGGAAAAGATGCTCGAGCTCGCACCTTGCCCGGAGCCCTCGAAGGAAGATATAGGGGGGAATAATATGGGCGAAAGCGGGCCCCCATCGCTGCCAGTTCCAACTGAGGTAATGAGCGCCTCCATAAAGGAGGATAACCGGGGGAGGAAGAGGACTGCTTCGGAGGATCTGGAAGCTGAGGCCTCCAAACGAGAGAAGAAGTCTCCAACAGAGGGTCCTGCCTCGAGGGGTGCTCTTGCCGCACAAAGTCCGCAGGAGGACCAGCCCTCCAACGAGTTGTAAGTGATTCAAAAAATACTTTAATAGTGAAGGTATACTACCTTTCCTCTGAGGAGAATAACCGCCGCATATATCATGCAGTTCGGGTCTTAGCCCTTCTCCGCTGAGCTCGTCTTCGGGGGATCTTCTTCCGGAGATGATGGAGAGCGAAACGCCTCCCCGGACTCCTCCGCTCAAGAAGCGGGCGACCCCGAAGTGTCGTCACGGAGGGCCTCTCCAGATCCGGTGAGGCCAGAAGATAATCCCATAGTCACCCGAAGTCCCCAACATCCGGCTCTCGAAGAGAGCAAACAAAAGAGTCCGGCACCGTCTGGTATGCGGTCAGACGTTCTGAGGGAGCTGTTGGAGCGAGTAACCATCTCATAAGAACACCGTACGCTAATGGGTACGGTGATGGAAAGAATTTCATCCGCCGAAAGTGGATTACATGAAGCCTTTATGAGTCTACTGATAGGCTTTGAGGTACGTGAAATGATATTTGATAGTACCGCACATGTTAGGTGTGACCTGTGTAGATAGTAGCCCCTGAGACTCTGGTTGTCGTCGAGAACGGCGGTGAACAGAGGATCATAGTCCTAGGCAATAACCAGACTGCCTTTATGTGCAGGTGGTGGAAGCTTCGGTGGCTAGCCGGACTAGTGAGTTTGCCAAATTAAAGCGGCAACTGGATGCGGCAGACGCCGACATTGAGCTTGTTAACAAGCGGCTTGATGAATCACATGGTAAGTAATGTTTTCTGGTGAATGTCACATAATAAGAGCAGCATGATGCCAGTATCTTTAATATGTTGTGATTGTAGACGGAGCTGCCACCGTGGAGACCCTTCAGGCGGAACTCGCTCGAGCCAAGGAACAAGCGAGGGTTAGTAATGCGGCTGCTTTGAAGGCGGCCAAAGAGTTAAGAGCCAAGAAGGCCGCCCATTGCGAAAGCAAAGAAAAGATGGCCAAGATGGCCATAGAATTAAAAGGCACTGCCGACCGTTGCCAGTTCCTTGAAGAAGAGAACCAAGTGAAGGCATCGGACCTTGAGAAGGCTATGATGGCGACCAAAGACACTCGCTCTGCTATGAGGGCGAAGAAGGAGGAGTTGCAGGAATCCAGGGATATTGCGGCTGGGAAGCCCTTTCTACTGCAGAGGAAGTTCGGAGATCCGCGGTATGCCCCTCTGGATCGGCTGTGGAGTTCGGCAGATGCATATATGGACTTGGCGGCAAGCGCTGTCGATGCGGTCGAATACTTCCGAGATCAGTCAGATCGTGAAGTAGACAAGCTGTTCTGGTCGCAATTTAACGTTCCAAAGCGTCCGCTTCCCTTGACTGATCAGCTAGCCGAATGGGCCAAACTTAATTGGTTGTCCGGACTCGCCATGAGGTCCGTTGTAGATCATTTGTGGCCGGAGAAGCTGAAGCCGAACAGCTATTTCAGCTCAGTGCAGCAGTTCCTTGGTGCGGTGTTGCGCATCAACGCGATGAAGAGGTTGGCGTGCATAGAAGGCTCGCTGATGGCCTTTGCCCGTGTCAAGGCATACTGGGCGGAGATGGATGCTACCACTGTTGCGGCGCAAGGTTCGGCCATAGGCCGAGTAGCTGCCGAGCACTATTTTGAAGAGGTTTGACGGTGTCCTGGACTAGGGGGTACTCAACACGTCATCTCCCGATCTGATAGATTGGGCCAAGGACCCCCATGGCCGTATACTCATGGGCCAGTTCGGACAACTGCCGCATACAAGGAAGATTCCACAAGACTTGGCGATCAAGGCAAGGACTTCTCCCCACCGGCGTATTCGGCTAGGACTCTTGTTAACCTAGGCCTCTGGTGCATTATATAAACCAGGGCCAGGCTAGTCGATAGATCATATATACATACAATCATACCATAGGCTAGCTTCTAGGGTTTAGCCTCTACGATCTCGTGGTAGATCAACTCTTGTACTACTCATATCACTAGTAGAAAATAGGGCTTTGGTCCAGGCAGGGTCAGCCCATTAGTCCCGGTTCAGTCTAGAACCGGGACCAATGTGGGCATTGGTCCCGGTTCGTGAGCCTAGGGGGCCGGCTGGGCCACGTGGGCCATTAGTCCCGGTTCATCTGGACCTTTTGGTCCTGGTTGGTGGAATGAACCGGGACCAATGGGCCTCGCTCCTGGCCCACCACCATTGGTCCCGGTTGGTGGCTTGAACCGGGACCAAAGGCTCCCCTTTAGTCCCGGCTCATGTCACCAACCCGGACCAATGAGGTGCCTATATATACCCCCTCGCGCAAGAGCAGAGCACAGTGCTCTGTTTTTTCTGGCCGAGGGGGAGAGGGCTTTGTGGTGCTCTAGCTCACCTCCTATGCACATGAGGTGTTCGATGGAATGCCCGAGCAACACTACTTAAGCTTTCTCCTCTCGAAGCTCGACCTCCAAGCTCCATTTTCCTCGAGATTTGTCTAGATTTAGCGGTCCGTCACGCCCCGTCCCCGTCTTCACCGCCGTCGATCACCCGCGCCGATCTCATCACCGACACCACCGTGGTGAGCCTCTTGTTCTTATCTTCTTTCTGAAAGGAAAAATATTCTTACTTGTATGTTTAGATAGATACTTGTATCATTTTCTTACATTTATTATTGCATCTTATATAGTGCGACGGTTTTGGTATCCGCCCCCGTCGGCCCTCGTCCTGTCTATGATTCGGATGTGGTATGTATATTATCTTTATAACTATTGGTTCATTTATTGTTTATGAAAATTATGCCGACCAACGTGACATAGATTTTATTTATCTAGGATGTATGTGAATCGGAAATGCCAACCGACCCTATTGTCGAGAGGTTAAATTTAGTTGAAGAAGAAAACAATTTGTTGAAGGAAAAAATAAAAAAAATTGAGGAGGAGAAGATGATATTGGAGTTGCATGTTGCGGATGTCGTCGATGATCACAAGATCAAGATGGATGCAATGTGCTTGAAGATTAGAAAATATGCCATTCATACCGAGGCTTGGTATCATTATGCCGTTGGATCAATTGTTACCTTGGTTGCGATTATGATCGCATTTGTTTTCGCATTGAAATGTTTTACATAGTTTCAATGTATGGTTTAATTAATTAGATGCTCTGGAGAGCTATATGTTGTTAGATGAGAACTATGTATGCACTTTGGTTTTAATGTGATGATGAACTTCTATTAATTTGGACACTTAATTATATATAATGCACGCAGATGAACCGGCAATGGATGTACGGTGACAGACACACCCGCGAGTACATTAAGGGCGTGCATGAGTTTCTCGATGCGGCTGAGGCAAACAAGCAGAATGGTTTTATGTGTTGTCCATGCACTGAATGTGGGAATACGAGGTCTTACTCTAACCGGAAAATCCTTCACTCCCACCTGCTTTACAAGGGTTTCATGCCACACTATAATGTTTGGACGAGGCACGGAGAAATAGGGGTTATGATGGAAGACGGCGAAGAAGAAGACTACGATGACAACTATGTGCCCCCTGAATACGGTGATGCTGCAACGGGGGGAGCTGGTGAAGATCAAGAGGAACCAGACGATGTGCCCAATGATGCTGCAACGGGTGAAGCTGCTGAAGATCAAGAGGAACCAGACGATGTGCCCGATGATGATGATCTCCGCCGGGTCATTGTCGATGCAAGGACGCAATGCATTAGTCAAAAGGAGAAGCTGAAGTTCGATCGCATGTTAGAGGATCACAAAAAAGGGTTATACCCCAATTGCGAAGATGGCAACACAAAGCTCGGTACCGTACTGGAATTGCTGCAGTGGAAGGCAGAGAATGCTGTGGCTGACAAAGGATTTGAGAAGCTACTGAAAATATTGAAGAAGAAGCTTCCAAAGGATAACGAATTGCCCGACAGTACATACGCAGCAAAGAAGGTCGTATGCCCTCTAGGATTGGAGGTGGAGAAGATACATGCATGCCCTAATGACTGCATCCTCTACCGCGGTGCATACAAGGATCTGAACGCATGCCCGGTATGCGGTGCATTGCGGTATAAGATCAGACGAGATGACCCTGGTGATGTTGACGGCGAGCCCCCCAGGAAGAGGGTTCCTGCGAAGGTGATGTGGTATGCTCCTATAATACCACGGTTGAAACGTCTGTTCAAAAACGAAGAGCATGCCAAGTTGATGCGATGGCACAGTGAGAACCGAAAGAAAGATGGGAAGTTGAGAGCACCCGCTGACGGGTCGCAGTGGAGAAAAATCGAGAGAAAGTACTGGGATGAGTTTGCAAAGGACCCAAGGAATGTATGGTTTGCTTTAAGCGCGGATGGCATTAATCCTTTCGGGGAGCAGAGCAGCAATCACAGCACCTGGCCCGTGACTCTATGTATGTATAACCTTCCTCCTTGGATGTGCATGAAGCGGAAGTTCATTATGATGCCAGTTCTCATCCAAGGCCCTAAGCAACCCGGCAACGAAATTGATGTGTACCTAAGGCCATTAGTTGAAGAACTTTTACAGCTGTGGAATGAAAACGGTGTACGTACGTGGGATGAGCACAGACAGGAGGAATTTAACCTTAAGGCGTTGTTGTTCGTGACCATCAACGATTGGCCCGCTCTCAGTAACCTTTCAGGACAGACAAACAAAGGATACCACGCATGCACGCACTGTTTAGATGACACTGAAAGTATATACCTGGACAAATGCAGGAAGAATGTGTACCTGGGCCATCGTCGATTTCTTCCGACCAACCATCAATGTCGAAAGAAAGGCAAGCATTTCAAAGGCGAGGCAGATCACCGGAAGAAGCCCGCCATGCGCACCGGTGATCACGTGCTTGCTATGGTCAATGATTTACACTACGTAATCTTTGGAAAGGGTCCCGGTGGACTAGCTGTTCCGAATGACGCTGAGGGACACGCACCCATGTGGAAGAAGAAATCTATATTTTGGGACCTACCCTACTGGAAAGACCTAGAGGTCCGCTCCTCAATCGACGTGATGCACGTGACGAAGAACCTTTGCGTGAACCTGCTAGGCTTCTTGGGCGTGTATGGGAAGACAAAAGATACACCTGAGGCACGGGAGGACCTGCAACGTTTGCACGAAAAAGACGGCATGCCTCCGAAGCAGTATAAAGGTCCTGCCAGCTACGCTCTTACGAAAGAAGAGAAAGAAATCTTCTTTGAATGCCTGCTCAGTATGAAGGTCACGACTGGCTTCTCGTCGAATATAAAGGGAATAATAAATATGCCAGAGAAAAAGTTTCAGAACCTAAAGTCTCATGACTGCCACGTGATTATGACGCAACTGCTTCCGGTTGCATTGAGGGGGCTTCTACCGGAAAACGTCCGATTAGCCATTGTGAAGCTATGTGCATTCCTCAATGCAATCTCTCAGAAGGTGATCGATCCAGAAATCGTACCAAGGCTAAGGAGTGATGTGGCGCAATGTCTTGTCAGTTTCGAGCTGGTGTTCCCACCATCCTTCTTCAATATCATGACGCACGTCCTAGTTCATCTAGTCGACGAGATTGTCATCCTGGGGCCCGTATTTCTACACAATATGTTCCCCTTTGAGAGGTTCATGGGAGTCCTAAAGAAATATGTCCGTAATCGCGCTAGGCCAGAAGGAAGCATCTCCATGGGCCATCAAACAGAGGATGTTATCGGGTTTTGTGTTGACTTCATTCCTGGCCTTAACAAGATAGGTCTCCCTAAATCGCGGTATGAGGGGAGACTGACTGGAAAAGGCACTCTTGGAAGAGACTCAATAATATGCAGGGACGGATATTCTTGGTCTCAAGCACACTACACAGTTCTACAGAACTCTACCTTGGTGACCCCGTATGTCGATGAACACAAGAACAGTCTGCGCTCCAAACACCCGGAGCAGTGCGACGACTGGATTACATGTGAACACATCAGGACTTTCAGCAGTTGGTTGGAAACACGTCTCAGAGGTGACAACACTGTTTGTGATGAGTTGTACTTGTTGTCCAGGGGACCATCTTTGACTGTATTGACTTACAAAGGATACGAGATAAATGGGAATACATTTTACACGATCGCCCAAGATCAAAAGAGCACCAACCAAAACAGCGGTGTCCGCTTTGATGCAGCAACCGAGAGCGGAAAGGATACATATTATGGTTACATAGTGGACATATGGGAACTTGACTACGGACCTAATTTTAAGGTCCCTTTGTTTAAGTGCAAATGGGTCAATCTGTTAGGCGGCGGGGTACAGGTAGACCCACAGTACGGAATGACAACAGTGGATCTGAAAAATCTTGGGTACACTGACGAACCGTTCGTCCTAGCCAATGATGTGGCACAGGTTATCTATGTGAAGGACATGTCTACCAAACCGAGAAAAAGAAAAGATAAGGAAGCGAATACATCATACGATGAGCCAAAGCGCCACATAGTTCTTTCAGGAAAAAGGGACATCCTGGGAGTGGACGGCAAGACAGACATGTCTGAAGATTATGAAAAGTTTCATGAAATTCCTCCCTTCAATGTCAAGGCTGACCCAAGCATCCTGATAAACAATGAAGATTATCCATGGTTACGGCGCAATAAGCAAATGACACAAGCGAAGAAAAAGTGAAGACTTTCTCCCGCAACTTTGCAACACACGAACATGCTACCATTGTCCGTTTTGTACATGCACATGCTATGTGGGTGAAATTATGATACCATCCCAACTTTCAACTTTTTCAGAGTTCATTTGAAATGCTTTCATGTCTTATGGTTCGGCCCTCGTAATACCATGACCATTAGTCCCTGGCCCATGCCAACTTTTAACTTTCAACTTTCAACTTTCTAAAACTAATGGCACTAACAGAAACTTTCAACTTTCATCTATTCTCATTTTTTAGTAAGTTAATCACAAACTTGTGATTCAAACAATTTTCAAAGAATTCAAATTTTAACTATTCAAATTTGAAAACTAATGGCACTAACAGAAAGTTTATAATTTTTCTAAAACTAATGGCACTAACAGAAAGTTTATAATTTTGCTGACCTAAAATCAAAAAGAATTAAAAAATAAAGCAAAAACAAAAGGAAATAAATAATGCAGAAAACAAAACAAAAAAACTGGAAAAAAATAAAAATAGCAACAATAAGTATTTTGTTGTAAGTAGAAACAAAATAAAATAAATAAAGAAACAAAGAAAACAAAAAACAAAAAAGTGTTTTCAAATTTGAAAAAATGGCACTAACAGATAGTTTATAATTTTTCTAAAACTAAAAGCAAAAAGAATTAAAAAATAAAGCAAAAACAAAAGAAAATAAATAATGCAGAAAACAAAACAAAAAATTGGAAAAAAAATAAAAATAGCAACAATAAGTATTTTGTTGTAAGTAGAAACAAAATAAAATAAATAAAGCAACAAAGAAAACAAAAAACAAAAAAGTGTTTTCAAATTTGAAAACTAATGGCAATAACAGAAAGTTTATAATTTTTTCTAAAACTAAAAGCAAAAAGAATTAAAAAATAAAGAAAAAAAGAAAAGAAAATAAATAATGCAAAAAACAAAACAAAAAACTGGAAAAAATATATTTTTATAGTAAAGTTAATCACAAACTTGTGATTCACACAAATTTCAAAGAATTCAAATTTTAATTATTCAAATTTGAAAAGTAATGGCACTAACAGGAAGTTTATAATTTTTCTGACCTAAAAGCAAAAAGAATTAAAAATAAAGCAAAAAACAAAAGGAAATAAATAATGCAAAAAACAAAACAAAAAACTGGAAAAAAGTAAAAAAATTGCCACCTATTGGGCCACCACGGCCTGAATACGACTAGAAACCCAACATGGGCCAGGATTCAGGCCCGCAGAAGGCCCAATAGGCCCACAGGCAAAGCAGTGTCAGATTAGGCCCATAGGCCTGCAGTTCAGAGGAGTTCGAGAGGGAGGAGGTAGCAAAGCTTATAAACAGGTGTTGGGCGCTGTCAACTAGCGAGGTGGGACTAAACTCCCACCACCACGCCGCTGTGCAAGGCCATTGGTCCCGGTTGGTGGCACGAACCGGGACCAATGCCCGCCTTTGGTACTGGTTCGTGGCACCAACCGATACCAATGCCCCCCTTTAGTCCCGGTTGGAGCCAGTAACCGGGACCAAAGGCCGCCGATTCCCGCCCTTTGGGTTGCTGAAAATTGGCCTTTGGTCCCGGTTGGTGGCACCAACCGGGACTAAAGAGGGGCATTAGTCCCTGTTGGTTTCACGAACCGGGACTAGTGCTCTGGCTATATAAGCCAACACTTGTGAAATTCTCGATTCAGTTCGATCGATCTCCTCGTCCTCTCCTCCGACGACGCCGCCAGGCTGCTCCTCGTCCTCGTCGCCGCCGAGCCCTCCGGACCACGTCGTCATCTCCCTGAGCCCGCGCCGTCCTCGTTGCCGGCATCCCTGAGCCCGCCGCCCTTGTCCCCGTCGCCGCGTGCCTCCCCGAGCCCGCCTCCTTGTCCCCGTCACCGCGTGCCGCCCCGAGGCTGCCGTCCCCGTCACCGCGTGCCGCCCCGAGCCCGCCATCCTCATTGCCGGACTCCAGCCGTCGCCGCCCCCCTCAAAGTGAGCCCCCCTCTCGAGTGCCACTCTTGCGCTCGAGCGCCCCTTGCTCCGCCCCTGCTCCATGGTCGCCGCCGGCCCTGATGCATTGAAGAGCAGAAGGAGAGGAGAAGTAGAGGAGAGGAGAAGTGGAGCAGCAGCAACTCGCTGTCCACTTTTCTGAATTTTTTGGAATTTCCGAATTTTTTGTCCATATAGAAGGTGTTTGATGAAATGCTAGACGTTTTTTTCATATGATGTTTTTTTCATATATGTATTCATTTTTTTATTTAGGTTGTTAATTAGTAGATATCGATTTTAGGTTAGTGTAGAGGAAAAAGTAAAATAAGGAAAAGGAAGAAAAGAGGAAGAAGGAAGAGGAAGAAGAAGAAGAAGAAAAGGAAGGAGTGGAAAAAGGAAAATAAGAAGAGGAAGACTTCTTTTTTCTTCATGGATATATGCTAAAGAAAACGAGGGGGGTGATAGATGATGATGAGGGGTCGAGAGTGGGACGAGAGGTCGAGAGGTGTCGAGGGGAGAAAAAAATGTTATCAGGGACGAGGGTCGTCGAGGGGTCGAGAGAGGGATGAGGGGTCGAGAGAACTAAATAAGAAGAAGAAGAGGAGAGGAAGAAGAGGAGAAATAAATAAGAAGAAGAAAAAAGAAGAAAAAGAAGAGGAGAAGAAGAAAGGAATAGTGGAGAAGAAGAGAAAATAGAATATATTCTATTTTTCTTCTTCTCCACTATTCCTTTCTTCTTCTCCTCTTTTTTTCCTTTTTTTTTCTTCGATCTTCTCCTCTAGGATTTCAGGGTCGAGGGTTCGAGGGGTCAAGGGTCGAGGGTTTCAGGGTCGAGGGTTCGAGGGTTCTATAGGGTCGAGGGTCGAGGGTTCCAGGGTTGTCTAGGAGTCAAGGGTTCCAGGGTCGTCGAGGGTTCGAGGGGTCGAGGATCGTAGAGGGGTCGAGAGAGGTTTCCTAGTGTCAAAGTATTGAAGAAATCCATGCCTTCATCATTTGCCGGAAGTAACCAAGGCATGTTGGTACGAAGTTCGGCAAAGTTGTTCTGGAATGGAGTCCCGGATAGGATAATCCGCCTTTTGGTACGAATTCAGTAAAGGCCTCCCAAATAGCGATATTTGGAAGGCTCTTGCTAAACTTTGTACTAAAAAGCGAATTATCCTATCTGGGACTCCGTTCCAGAACAACTTTGAAGAGCTTCGTACCATCATGCACATGTTACTTTCGCCTAATGATGAAGACATGGTTTTGTTGAATCCTTTGACACTACGCAACCTCCCGACCCCTCGGCGATCCTCTCGAACATGAGAGGAAGAAGAGGATCGCCGAGGGGTCGAGGGTTCCAGGGTCGTCGAGGGTTCGAGGGGTCGAGGATCGCCGAGGGGTCGAGAGAGGTTTCCTAGTGTCAAAGTATTGAAGAAATCCATGCCTTCATCATTAGCCGGAAGTAACCAGGGCATGTTGGTACGAAGTTCTGCAAAGTTGTTCTGGAATGGAGTCCCGGATAGAATAATCCGCCTTTTGGTACGAATTCTGCAAAGGCCTTCCAAATAGCGATATTCGGAAGGCTCTTGCTGAACTTTGTACCAAAAAGCGAATTATCCTATCTGGGACTCCGTTCCAGAACAACTTTGAAGAGCTTCGTACCATCATGCACATGTTACTTTCGCCTAATGATGAAGACATG
The DNA here is from genome assembly GCF_018294505.1 of Triticum aestivum. NCBI lineage: Eukaryota > Viridiplantae > Streptophyta > Magnoliopsida > Poales > Poaceae > Triticum > Triticum aestivum. The sequence goes on along the minus strand of NC_057797.1, from coordinate 709,939,153 downwards.
GTTTTGTTGAATCCTTTGACACTACGCAACCTCCCGACCCCTCGGCGATCCTCTCGAACATGAGAGGAAGAAGAGGATCACCGAGGGGTCGAGGGTTCCAGGGTCGTCGAGGGTTCGAGGGGTCGAGGATCGCCGAGGGGTCGAGAGAGGTTTCCTAGTGTCAAAGTATTGAAGAAATCCATGCCTTCATCATTAGCCGGAAGTAACCAGGGCATGTTGGTACGAAGTTCTGCAAAGTTGTTCTGGAATGGAGTCCCGGATAGGATAATCCGCCTTTTGGTACGAATTCAGCAAAGGCCTTCCAAATAGCGATATTCGGAAGGCTCTTGCTGAACTTTGTACCAAAAAGCGAATTATCCTATCTGGGACTCCGTTCCAGAACAACTTTGAAGAGCTTCGTACCATCATGCACATGTTACTTTCGCCTAATGATGAAGACATGGTTTTGTTGAATCCTTTGACACTAGGCAACCTCCCGACCCCTCGGCGATCCTCTCGAACATGAGAGGAAGAAGAGGATAAAAAAAGAAGAGGAAGAAGAAAAAAGAGGAGAAGAAAGAATAGAGGAGTTCTTCTCCTCTATTCTTTCTTCTCCTCTTTTTTTCTTCTTCTTCCTCTTTTTTTTATCGGGAACGAGGGTCGTCGAGGGACATAGATGTAGTGTCGTCGTTGTCGATATATACCCCCTCCCGATAGCTTACTATGATTAGGTAGCTAGTTCTACGTTTGGCACTAATATATCCATCTGTCATGTTTGAATAATAATTGCCATGTTGTAAATATTTGTAGAAACTATGGACACCGCCCTAGACGAAGCAAAAGAAGCGTTGTTGAGGGACATAATCGCAGAAGGAAGTGATGCCGTCTCGTTGTTTCTCAACGACACCGATGGTCTGGAAGGAGAGGGTGAACAAGCTGGCTACGGTGACCTAATGCCGGTGCAAGAAGAAGAACATGAGGACGGCTCCGGTGACCCAATGCCGGTGCAAGAAGGAGACCGTGATGACGGCTCCGGTGACCGAACCGAGTCCGGCCAGGTATATATATTAGTTAAGCCTGTGCTGACTAGCTGATTGATGCATTCATTGTTTTGGTATGTACACATATTAATTAAGTCTTTGTTCTTTTTTCTAGCCCTCCGGATCGAGCACAACTTCGGTAAAGAGACGAGGCCCGAAGAAAAAGTTGAGCTCGGATGAAAAGTTTGAGATCATAGCAATCGCGCCCGACGGCCAACCGATTGAACCCCTCGGACAAAGAGCGCATTTGTTGCTCAGTGCGGGGTTCTGGTTAGGGACAAGATCCCGATAAGCATCCAGCAATGGTTTAAGCCGGCTACAGAAGACCCTGAGGTGTCTTATGTCAATGATATGCAGAAAAATGATCTTTGGACTGAGCTGAAGTCAAATTTCACCCTACCGCCAGAGGATAATCCAGAGAACCCAATTAAAGAGAAATTAATCAAGTCTTTTGCTCTTAAGAGGATGGCAGAACTATTCAGGAGGTGGAAGAAAGAGCTGAATAAGTTTGTCGAAAATAATGAGACACCAGAATTCAAGGGCAGATATGAGAAGATCAGAGATCACTGGCCCGCATTTGTGGCCCACAAGACATCGGAAAAGAGTAAGAAGATGTCGGCGACAAACAAGCAAAATGCTGCGAAGAAGATGCTTCACCATCGCACGGGGTCAGGTGGCTACCTCGTAGCCCGGCCTAAGTGGGCCAAGACTGAGAATGATCTGGTTGATAAAGGGATCGAACCAGAGACAATTAGCTGGCCAGACCGTTGCCGGACTTGGTTCTTCGGGGCTGGCGGAACCTTGGACCCTGTAACAGGGAAGTGCATTTGGACGAACGATCAAATGGACATACCAGTCAGGAAGCTTAAGCAGTATATCGAAGCAGCGCAGCAAGGGAAGTTCTTTCCAGACAGAGAGAACGACGAGCTCACAATGGCCCTCGGGAATCCTGAGCACCCTGGACGGACACGAGGCACGCCAGGCTCCATTCCGTGGAAGGTTGGGTTTCCGGACGCAGGCGGTTACAAATCCCATGAGAGGAGGAAAAAAGTGCAGCAGACCCAAATGCAGGCGCTGCAAGCAAGGGTAGACGCGATAGAGGAACGAGAAGCAAATCGCAGCAAACGTACTGCCGAAGCCTCCCCCGAAGCTACCCCGCCATCTCAGCGCAGAAGCAGCGTGGCTTCCACCGAGCTGCTTCAGCCGGAGCATGCCTTGATGGCTCCTGCCAGCTATCCCGTGGATGCTATCACGGAGTCTCAAAATTGCCACCTTATGACGCAATGGATGAATTTGAAGGTCAAGGCGGCTGTTGGCTCTGTTTATCCTACTGAACCCGGCGCAACTTTTCACTGCCGGCCGATTCCAGAAGGATATGCTAGGGTGATGGTGGATGAAATAACGGAGGGATTTGAGGACCTCCAGCTTGACCACCCTACCGGTGAAGGGGAGACTCGGCTGGGGTCTGCTCTGAAGACTCCATGCCTATGGCGGAAGGAGCTCATCAACCTTCCGAACTGGACGCCTCCGCCTCCTCCTCCTCCTCCGGCAAGTCAGGGCACTCCGCCTCCTCCACCGCCTCCTCCTCCGGCGAGTGACGATCAGGGCCCTCGGCCGGCTCCTTCTCCGGCGCGTGGCGGCACTCCGCCTCCTTCTCCGCCTGCGCCGACGCGCCCGAGCAGCCAGCCTCCTCCTTCTCCGCCTCGTCAGCAAGGGCGGAAGAGACCTGCCGCCGCTCCAGCTGCTCCGGCGCGTCGTAGTCCTTCTCCTCCGCCTCGTAAGCAAGTAAAGAAGACAACCGCTCCGTCTGCTCGGTCGGCGTCTAGCAGTACAACCAGAGGCGGGAGGACATACAGATTCGGTCCTTCTCTGAAGACTCCAGAGAAGTTACCATATGAGAGGACCCCGGAGGAGAACGCCGAGATCGCGCGAACCGAAGTGGATGACTGGTTTCAAGGGTTGAGAGCAAAGAGACATCCACCTCCGGAGGAGAAGGTAGATCCGGTGAAAGTGAAGCGCACTCTGGCTGCCCTGGCAAAACCACCCAAGTCTCCGCCGAAAGGCAACTATGAGCGCATTATTGCAAAGACATGGGCCGAAGCGGAGCGGTCGGGAAGTACAGTCAGTGATCAAAGGCTGAAAGAACGACGAGCAGCTGGGAAACAAATTGCCCAGCTCGGCGAACAAGCGAAGCAATCGTGCCCCCCCCTCAAGGTGCCTAGCGACATCGTCGATCCGAGGATGGTGCCCGGTTATGGCAATGTTGACGATTACCTGCCCGACGATGTACATTATGATACCATGGAGGTGCAGATACACAGATACGAGTACGGGAAGCCTCTCGTCAAAGATGAAAAATCTTTAACAACGATGATGCGAAGATTACATGATTGGTACTTGAAAATCTGCAGAGAGTCTGGGGGGAGGAGTACTTTGTATGCGAGAGTTAAACCGGAGCATGACCTCGTTGGAATTGAACTGTTGCCTATTCCATTTGAGGAGTTCTATCAGTTTTTCAATCAATTGGCCCTCGATAAAACAACGATCACCTGCTACTGTCTGTAAGTACTACTACTTCTGTCATTAAGTCTCTCTATATAGCTCATCTCTTTCATTGCATGTATTTATAATTATCCTCACTATATTATGCAGAATGAAGATCGCCGAATTGAAGAAAAGACAAATCGGTGATATTGGGTTCGTTAACACATATCTCATAGATGCAACTGAGGTTGAACATCGTCCCGGAGATACCGAGGCCAACTTGCTACGATCATTCAAAAAAATGAAAACAAAGATATAATACTCTTTCCTTACAACTTCAAGTGAGTGTTACTGTCTTGTGCATATTCGGTTTCCCTTATATATTAGTCCAGGTTATAGTAATGTAATTGATGAGTTATGCATGCGTGTGCAGTTTCCACTATATTCTCCTAGAGATTAGGCTTGAGCAGGGAGTAGTAACCGTCTTGGACTCTAAACGAAAAGATCCCCAGGAGTATGCGGACATGACTGAAATCCTCAAGAAGTAAGTTAAATCGATCATTATCCACCATATCAGCAACTTTGTTCATTTCCTGATATCAAGTAATTGTTTTCTTTGTCCGGCAGGGTTTGGAGAAAATTCACCAGAAAAGTTCCGGGACTGCCGAAGGAGCTGGAATTTAGACACCCGAAAGTAAGTACTATAGTAGCATGTTCCGCGCATCTCCTAGTGATTCAAGCGCTAGTTTCATCAATACCATTTAGCATTCTTGCTTATCAGTTTGATTGACCTCTATTTCTTGTAAAGTGGTTGTGGCAGGAAAAAGGGAATGATTTCTGTGGATACTACGTCTGCGAGTCCATCCGCCACACGACCTGTGAGCGGGGCGGGTACTCTGACGAACAATATGAAGTACGTAAATAACAACATTCACAATTTTATTTTATTACCATCATTTGTATTGAGTTTCATTCATTCATATATATATATGTATTGACCCCCTTCTTCAAATTAGATGTTTCGGAAGCGGGATGAACTCCTAGCACCAGCTCGCATGCGAGCAATTCAAGAGGAATTGGCGGCATTCTTTCTTGACCAAGTGATCGCTGAAGACGGAGAATACTATGTGGACCATGAGTCCGTATGATTATATTTGTAAGAGATAATTATTGTATATATGTAGCCGGTAGTGTCGGATAGATATACGAGAACTTGTTGTTCGACCAATCTCTCGGAGAAGGAGAGGTGGTCGATATCACTTCTCTCTGTATGCATATATGTTCATGACGATCTTCTGTTTCCTTCGTTTGCTTACTAGCTAACTAGCGTGTCTAGTCCTCTCTATACGTATGTATAGTACGTAGCGTCGACCAAGCACGGACGTAAGAGAGGACACTTCTCTCTATTAATTATAGCTAGCTAACACAATATATGAAACACCTAAATTAACCCCCCAAAACCCCCAACCCCCCCCCTTTCAAAAAAAACAAAAACCCCAGCCACAGAAATGCTGACGCGTGGATGCCTATTGGTCCCGGTTGGTGCCACCAACCGGGACCAAAGGGTCTCTTGCCTGGGCTCTGCGCACTGCCCACGTGGAGGCCCATCAGTCCCGGTTCTGGATTGAACCGGGACTAAAGGGTCGGGGCATTAGTACCGACACTTTAGTCCCGGTTCAGGAATCGGGACTAAAGGCCCTTACGAACCGGGACTATAGGCCCTTTTTCTACCAGTGTATCATCAATATTAATCAAGCAGGACGTAGGGTTTTACCTCCATCAAGAGGGCCCGAACCTGGGTAAAACATCGTGTTCCTTGCCTCCTGTTACCATCCGGCCTAGACGCATAGTTCGGGACCCCCTACCCGAGATCCGCCGATTTTGACACCGACATTGGTGCTTTCATTGAGAGTTCCGCTGTGTGATCGACAAAAGGATCGATGGCTTGCCTGCAGATCAACTGCGACTTTGGCATCTTTGTCACCAGCTCGACTAGTCACCTTGGTTCGACCAAGAATTGCGCCCCGTGTTCGAATCACCATGTTCGGACGAGGGCCTTCATCAACACCAACTCCGATCTCTATCAAGATCATGGAGGAATCGTCCATGGAGCTCGGGGGCTCAACGTCAACATTGCCCTCGGGCGACCGTGATGTTTTTCCGGACAGCGAACACGTATCCGCGGCCACCGCCTCCTCGAGTGTCGCTTCAACGATCGCTTCGGTGGAATTGTGCGGAATCGAGTCTACAACAACCCTGGAAAATTTCATCAAGTTTCGATGGAGGAATCTCCGGCAATCTATGATATACCGGAGCCCTGTCAAATCTGGACGGGAATCTGGACGAGTTTAGGGCGTGGTGTCCAGCTTCTAGCTCGGACGTCGTTTGAAAGATCCAACCGTTGCTCGGCTGCGGAATTCCTATATCTACCACCTCTCAAAATTTCAGCTCGATCCGACCGTCCAAACTCCGGGAACCTTCCGATTAGTGCATCACTTTTCGGATCTGTTTTCCGCGCGAAAACGAATCCGACCCGAGTTCATCTTTTTTATGAACAGGATTTCGGACATCCCTTTTGAAGGAAGTTTTGTATGGGGTATTGTGTTTTGTTCCCGAACACATCCCACTAACTTTAAGATATTTTGAACATGATCTTCAACATCATGCTGGTGTCAAACCAGTCCGGCAATATTGCTCCACGGCTGCCGACCTGCGCTAGACACGTCGTCACTTTGTTGAGCCGAGCTCAACTTCTTCGGATCATCGTCTCGGCAAGCCGAACAAGAGTCCGGCATCGCGAAGGATAAATCATCACCAACATCGCCGCCCCACGGATTACACGGAGCGGGCATACCGGCATCACCACACGGTCGCTTCATCAAGCCGACATCGACCACATCACGACCTGCATCGGCAGGGCCGCACTATTGCTTCTTCAAGCTGGTGTCCATCACGCCGACCTACTTCGACTCATCGGCTGACATCGAGGCTTCGACATCTCGGCTGGACCGGGGGCTTCGCCATCTCTTCATCAACCTACTCCGGACACTTCGGCGTCACTAGCCGACCAGCTCCATCACGTTAGTTGGGCCGAGGGCTTTGCCTCGGCGAGCCAACCTTTGCCAGCATTGCCATGCCGTCGTTTTATCGCCCATCAGGCAATGGGTGTGCGGATCGAGTCCCAATTTTGGGAATCACCCTCCTTCAGATTGCTACAACAAATAAACCAGGTGCTATTAATCCCAGTATTTTTTGCTTGTTTGGGTTCATTTTTCCCAAAGAATTATTACTCTGGTTTGTCCATCATATGTACACATGTCTATCAAATGGTGGCCGCATTGACGACAGTCGCATGGTGGTTCGGTCAGTTTCCGTACATAGTCCGGCGAATGCCGCATCCGGAGCTCGGACCGACCTACGAATTCAGGCTTTGCCACGCCTTACCGCATCACGCCGACGCCCTGCATCGACATTGACTTCGGCGCCAGGCCATATTTCTTTTATTACTCACTTTGCATAAATTGTTTATTGTGAAACGATTTTTTAATTATCATTATTACTATTATCTCCGGTTTGCACTATTTTTTGTGCACAGGAAAATGATCTGGGGACTTCGGCGTCACTCTGCCGGTCTGCATTGACCGTGCTATGTCACTACTTCGTCGTGTCGAGCTCTCCGCTCCGCCACCTCAGGACCGGCTTGGGGGATGGAACCTTGCCCTGCATCAAGCTCGGACCGCGTCATCAATACCGAACACATTAACCAGCTAAGTCGCTTTCATGCTCAAAGCTTTAATTTCTAACTTGTGTTCGGTTCGACCAAGCATTATACTTTTTTGGAAAAAAGTTGCTTGTAAAATTTTTTCCTTGTCCAAACTTTGTTTGTGACACACAAATTCAAGGACCCAATTCACTTGGGGGCTTCCTTTATGAAGCTTTTCCTCTTGCATATGATTATACTTGTACGGCTTCGTTCCTTGTTCGTGTATTATGCCACAATATGCACCATATTGACTTAAGCGATTTGCAAGCTGGGTTGCCTCGCTCCTGTGTTTACCCCTACGTTCTCGATTGTTCGGCTAGGGAGTAAAGGGAGCACCTCTGCGATTGTCATGATCGGGTCACCCGAGCCGGACCTCAGACTGGGTGAAGCCGAAAGCTAGCGCTCTTATAGTTTTCAATGATGGTCGGCACACAACGGAACTCATGAGTAAAAAAAATCTATTGCACAAGTCTCATAATAACAATGAGCACCGAAGAAAGGTATCGGTGGGGGTACTATTTTCTTCGAAGATGCTTCTTACACTTCGCGGTAATATAGCATAAGTTCCCTGAGCGCGCTTTGTCTGTTATAGCCTTATGGCCTGATTGCCTAGTTATTGGAAACACCGTCGATATTCTCAACAGATGGAGTACATAACACTTTTTGGTCCTTGACCGAAGAGGGAGAAGCCGATGGTCGGTTAAGACGCGTTTAAAGTTCGGTTGAACATAGATATGATATAAGTACTTCGGTACATGCAATCATTCTTTTACCCAAGTCATTTGGGGGGCTCTTAAGTTTATTTGAGCCGTTCTACAATAAGTATTATTCTTCTTAGTCATTGCAAAGTTTAATTATTATTATTATTTATCACTCCTTTTTTCGACACAAGTGTGTGGTCACTAGCCGGGGAGCCTAATTTCTCTCTCAAGGCCGCTAGAGTTTAGTTTGCTAAACTGGCCTAATGAGAAGTACTCCGCCTTCAGGATAGGAGGTTGAAGCCGTAGGCTGACCCGCTTGAAGTCTTGAGATAGGATGTGTCATATTAAAGCGCGGCAGAAGCAGTCCTTTTTTCTAAGACCAATTTTCGGATTGGCACCGAACACTTGATCTTGTTCGGACGTCAAGTTTTTACTGACGTTTGTTTTGGTTTTCCAAGCTTATGGCACTTTTAAACTATTCGTGTGTTTCCAGCACAAGTCTCACAGTGCTATGCCGGACACCTTTATATATTCGGCAAAAACATTCTCGGATCTCACTATATATGCATTGGTTTTGAATTGTGTCTTCGGTCAATAGTTGGGTTGCCCGGCTCCTGCGCTTGCCTCCTACGTTCCGCTTTGTTCGGCTAGGTTTGCAAAGGGAGAACCACTGTGATTGTGCTTCTAGCTCACATGGTTAAGCACCTCAGTGGAGAAAGCCAAAAACTGACTGCCACAATAAGTGTAAACTGGTCAGCAATCCGATGACGGTGTTAAATGAATAGCCATTCATAACATTGGCCGAAGTGTTTACGGCTTGACCTCGACTGTCGCCGAACACTACCGGGGGCTATTAACTGGCCTCCCAAACTAAATCCTCAATATTTTGCTCTTACATTAGAGCTGAGGTTTCATGATCATGCTTAGCATGACAACCCAAAGAAAGGAACCGATAGCGGGACTATTTTCTTTGGAAGATATTTCTTATGTTAAACAGTAATATAACATATCTCTCTGCGTACCTTTGTTTATAAAACCGTATGGCCAGATTGCCTTGTTTGTCGTAAATCTTTGCCCTCATAAAGGATTTAAAAAGTAGGACAAACACTCCCCGGCTTCTGGCCGAGGAGGTTGAAGCCGGTGGTCGGTTAACAAAGTTTTGTACAATGCGGATCCGAGCATTAATGACATAAAGTATTTGGATACATAGAGTCATTACACATAATTTGTGATTTTACTATGGATATCGATCCTTAATTCGGCCACCCGTGCCCGCATTAAGGCTCGGGGGCTACTGGGCTTCGGGCTTATTATTTACAAATATTAAAGGGGCACATCGATCCCCTGATCTGGTGTTGCCACCCGACCAGTGTCTCGGGGGCTACTGCATTGCTTGTTCAATGTAGAAAATTTTAAGTGCAATACAGTTGCCGAGGAGATTTTGATCCTCAGGTTGGTCGGCCGCACCCATCCTGAGTCTCGAGGACTGAGCATGCCGCTTTTTGTGTCCCGGAGTATTCTGCCGAGTTAGGACTTGATCCTCAGGCCGATTTTGCAAATCAACCTGAGTCTCAGCGGCTACTGGGATCAGCGGTCTTACGTCATCCTTCAAGTGCATCTCAGGTTTTAAACCGATACACACCTTGAGGGCTACTGGCTATATATCTCGGCAGAGAATAAATTGCACCAATAAAAAATATTAACAAAAATCGGCCCACATTCGGGGTCGTGCACCACCTCGAAAGCAGTCCAGCATAAAGCTCGAGCGTTAGTGGCTGGCTCCATAGAGGGCATTTCCGGCATTAAGCTCGGCTAAACTCCTTCATCTTTGAACCAAGGTGATTTACGACACCTCGGATACAGTCCGGCGTTGGAGCTCGGATACATAGTCCGGCGTTGGAGCTCGGATACATTCCGGCGTTAGAGCTGGGAAGCGGTCCGGCGTTGGTGCTCGGCTACAAAAGATACCTCGAATGCAGTTCGGCGTTGGAGCTCGGACGCAAGAGGACGCTGCCGCCCGGGAACAATTTCAAACCCAAGGTGTGGCATAAAAATAACAAGGCATTGATAAAGGCCGGAAACTTAAAGGGGCTCCTCGGATACCCGATGTATAAACTTGTCGAATTCATTTCGGCGATCCTCAAGATCAAAGATGAGAAGATTTGTTGAACCAGTTTTCAAGACCGACGACCGAAGATGAAGAACAGTTCGGAAGAATCGAGGAGCGTCCCTAACTTGAAGACCAGTTCAGGGGGCTACTGACGGTGTCCTGGACTAGGGGGTACTCAACACGTCATCTCCCGATCTGATAGATTGGGCCGAGGACCCTCGTGGCCGTATACTCATGGGCCAGTTCAGACAACTACCGCATACAAGGAAGATTCCACAAGACTTGGCGATCAAGACAAGGACTTCTCCCCACCGGCGTATTCGGCTAGGACTCTTGTTAACCTAGGCCTCTGGTGCATTATATAAACCAGGGCCAGGCTAGTCGATAGATCATATATACATACAATCATACCATAGGCTAGCTTCTAGGGTTTAGCCTCTACGATCTCGTGGTAGATCAACTCTTGTACTACCCATATCATCAATATTAATCAAGCAGGACGTAGGGTTTTACCTCCATCAAGAGGGCCCGAACCTGGGTAAAACATCGTGTTCCTTGCCTCCTGTTACCATCCGGCCTAGACGCACTGTTCGGGACCCCCTACCCGAGATCCGCTGGTTTTGACAACGACAAGGTTCTTGAGGGTGCTCGTTTGATAGAGTCCCAGTGCTCGAAGAATATTATGTTTGAGTGACATGTATTGCCATTGTAAACACAATGTTTTTATGAAATATAGTAAGGCTGTATTTATACTTTTGCCGGAAAGTAATATGATGCCTCCTGTGTGGCCGTTTATGTATATATGTATATAACCTGAAAGATTGCAGTTGTCGGCTTCAACCCTCACGCATATAGTGCGGAGCTGCTCGCAAAAAACGCGTGTTCACACTTAACCCAATGTCTTTGTCCTATTAAGGAGGTGATAGCGCAGCGAACGAGGCAACCGGACTATAAGCTTTAACACTTTCACTTAGCCATAGGAGTTTGACAGTGGGGCTACTAGATAGCCCCTGGTGGCTCCGCACTCTCCCGATCTCGGGGTGCATACATGCCTGGCCAAAAAACGGCCCTTCATTAAGGCGGAGGAATTCTAACATTCCAATAGGTCATCGAGTGGTTGACCAGTCTCATGCTACATCATGACAGTCAGTTTTCGGCTTTCTCTACTGAGGTGCTCGTCCGGATGAACCATGGCACAATCGCAGTAGTTCTCCTGGTGCCGCCTTAGCTGATAAAGCGGAACGTAAGGCACCAAAACACAGGAGCCGGGCAAACCCAACATTTGACCAAAGACAATGATCCGGAGCTGATGCATATAAGGCCAAACTCGCGACGCCAAACACTACCTAAGGTATTCGGTCTTTATGGTATAAACTGGTCCTAAATAGTGCCCTTTGTAAGAAGCCCCTTGTGTCCAGGTACATGCATTATTCTGACGTGGCCACATGCCAAGACGTCAGCATCCTTCTCAATTGTGCTGAGAATTCGAGGGATGTGTATCAACAAGAGATAGTAAAAAAGGTTTACACAGGGTCTTAATCTAAAAAGAATCCTTGGAGCGAGTCCCTGCTACACGTCTGCGCCTGTGTCTCCCTTGTGCCGTATCCTGGACGAGTGTAGCATGATGGTCATCTGTAAAAGAGAGGAACTTAGGTGAAAAAGTTGTCGTGCAAAAAGGTGGTTTTCTAAAGAAACCATGTATAATTAAAAATGAGTAAAAACTGCCACTTGTCTGCACGCGTTGAGCCCCTTGTATTTGTAATAGGGGTGTGGCCCTCAATTCGGTATGAATTACATATAGCTGTGCCGGACTCGTTGTGTCCGTGGTCTTGACGACCTATCGAATGCTTTAGTTCATGATGCCGTTTTTAGTGTGCGGCTGCTAAGGCAATCACATTCTTTCCGGCGCACAAAGATCGCTCAATATTTCCGTTCACTGTAATGATGCCACGTGGACCAGGCATCTTGAGCATTAGGGAAGCGTAATGCGGTATTGCATTAAAGCGAGCAAAAGCTTCGCGTCCAAGTAGTGCTTGATAACCACTTTGGAACGGAGCAATGTGGATGGTTAAATGTTCGCTATGGAAGTTATCGGGGAAGCCGAATATAACTTTTAGTAGCAGGGAGCCCGTGCAGTGAGCCCCTGGGCCTGGTGTTACTCCTTTAAAGGTAGTGTTGCTATGGCGGATTTTCGTTGGGTCTATCCCCATTTCACGGATTGTATCTTGGTATATCAGGTTTAAACTGCTGCCACCGTCCATCAAGACTCATGTAAAGTGGTATCCGTTAATGATTGGGTCTAATACCAGGGCAGCCCATCCTGCACGCCGGATACTTGCTGAGTAATCACGATGGTCGAAAGTGATCGTTTGAGACGACCAGTGGTAGGACTTCGCTGTGATAGGCCCTTGGGCATGTCTCTCTGGGAGTGCCGCTTTGCTTCCCGTGATCACGTGTAACACGTTGACTGTTTTGACTTCTGGTGGAAACTTATTTTGTTCCCCAGTGTCTTGCTTCAGAGGCTCATCATCGTCTTCACTTTGTGTATCCTCCCCCTTGTGTACGGCGTTGAGCTTGCCGGACTGCTTGAAGACCCAACATTCCCTGTGGGTATGATTAGCGGGTTTACCAGGGGTGCTATGGATCTGACATACTTGGTCCAGAATTTTGTTTATGCTGGACAGTTCGTCTCTGGCGCCTTTAGAGGGCCGCTTTTGCTGACTTGGCCAAGAGCTTTTGAATCCGGTGTTTACTCTGTGCTCTTCGTGCTGTCTTCTTTATTCTGGCGTTTGTTATTGTTGTTGCGCCGTGATTTCCCGTTTCCATCTCTAGCTTCGGATGTACTGGGGTCGCTGGTGCTGCATCTGGCTAGCCAGCTATCCTCACCCGCGCAAAAGTGGGTCATGAGGCTTGTTAATGCTGCCATTGTTCTCGGCTTTTCTTGGCCGAGGTGTCTGGCAAGCCATTCGTCACGGACGCTATGCTTAAAATCTGCCAAGGCTTCAGCGTCCGAACAGTCGACTATTTGGTTCTTTTTAGTAAGAAACCTGTTCCAAAGCTTTCGGGCGGACTCTCCGGGCTGTTGAGTTATATGACTCAAATCGTCCGCATCCGGAGGTCGGACATAAGTCCCTTGAAAGTTTGCCCGAAAAGCGTCTTCGAGCTCTTCCCAGCTTCCAATGGAGTTTTCGGGGAGGCTTTTAAGCCAGTGCCGAGCTGGCCCTTTGAGTTTGAGGGGTAAGTATTTAATGGCGTGGAGATCGTCTCCTCGAGCCATATGGATGTGGAGGATATAGTCCTCAATCCAGACCCCAGGGTCTGTTGTTCCGTCGTATGCCTCTATGTTTATGGGTTTGAATCCCTCTGGAAATTCATGGTCCAACACCTCATCGGTGAAACATAGGGGGTGTGTGGCGCCCCTGTATCTGGGTGTGCCGTGGTGTTCGGATGTTTGGTGTGTTGCATCCTGTGCTGGAGTGCGCTTGCGCGGTCCATAGATGGATCTACTTGCTCCGTCCTTTTGATGCGAGCACTTGCGTGGATCGCGTATTGGCTTCTGTGTGGCATTGCTTGCCACTCCATGTTGGCCGTGAGGTCGTCTATCCGGCCGGGTGGCCGTTTTAATTTTTGGTTGCAGGGGATCTAAGGCCTCCTCATCGAATTCAGGTAGCAACTCCCGCTTCGGGTAGCTCTTGGTGAGGCGATTACCGCCATACTTCGCTGCTGTGTTGAGTACTTTACTCCATCTGATTTGGTGTGTGTCTTGCGCCACCTTGAGCCTTTGCTTCTGCCTTTTTAGACTCCTCGCGGTGGCAACAAGCCTTTGATGGGCATTTTGTTGCTCCTGGTGTCTGTCCGGTGTTATGTCCTCCGGACTATTATCCTTGACAGAGTTGGTTTGTTCGGTTTGATTCTCCGCGTTGCCGTGGTCCGGCAGTAGTTCGCCCTGCTCTAACGCTAGGTCTATATGATCATTATTTCCGTCAAGGCAGGATTTGGGGCGGCGCTTACGCCGCCGCTTTGACTGCTTCTCGAGGGGACAACCCTTCGTTGCGTCCATCCGTTCCTCATCGTCGTTTTCCTTTGGTGTGTCCACCATGTATACGTCATGTGATGAGGTGGACGTCCAGTGCCCTATGGGCAGTGGTTCCTCTTTGTCTCTCGCATCGTCGTCCATACCGTCGATGTTTTTGGAGTCAAAGTCGAGCATGTCGGTTAAGTCATCGACAGTGGCTACTAAGTGGGTGGTGGGTGGGTCGCGAATTTCTTCATCGTCCGCATCCCACTCCTGCTGGACATAGTTCGGACAGGATCCTCCCGATAAGGAGAGAGACCTTAATGAGTTCAGTATGTCGCCAAAGGGCGAGTGCTGAAAAATATCCACGGAGGTAAATTCCATGGTCGGCGCCCAATCAGATTCGATAGGAATGGGTGAGGGAGTCCTGGATTAGGGGGGGTCTCTGGACAGCCGGACTGTTAGACTATGAAGATACAAGATTGAAGATTTCGTCTCGTGTCCGGGTGGGGCTCTACTTGGCGTGGAAGGCAAGCTAGGCAATACGGATATGGATATCTCCTCCTTTGTAACCGACCTTGTGTAACCCTAACCCTCTCCAGTGTCTATATAAACCGAAGGGTTTTAGTCCGTAGGACAATAACCATAACATACAATCATACCATAGGCTAGCTTCTAGGGTTTAGCCTCTTTGATCTCGTGGTAGATCTACTCTTGCACTACCCATATCATCAATATCAATCAAGCAGGACGTAGGGTTTTACCTCCATCAAGAGGGCCCGAACCTGGGTAAAACATCGCGTCCCCTGCCTCCTGTTACCATCCGGCCTAGACGCACAGTTCGGGACCCCCTACCCGAGATCCGCCGATTTTGACACCGACATTGGTGCTTTCATTGAGAGTTCCGCTGTGCCGTCGCCATCAGGAAGGATGTCTCATCCCGTCTTTAAAGACGACACTGTTGTTGAGGGAGCTTTGGCTATCGGCCAAACTCTCCGGCTAGGTGGTTTTCTTATGACCGCCTGTTCGGCTTCTGCGCCGACGATGACTTCTCGGGTCATCGAAAACAATCTTCACATCAACTCGGAGCTCGCCGAGCAGTTAGATCCAATGGAGCTCTCTTCCCTGAACGAGCTCTTGGATCGCATCGCCGCCCTGGGAGTCGCTACAGACTACGATCAGATTGGGCCTAAACCCGATCTGAGAGAGATCAACTCTCCCCAGGTCACCCATCACGTTGCAGTGGTGGAGGAACAATGCAGCAACCCTTCATCTATCTTAAGGACTAGCTATGTCCGGATTCCCGATCCCTCCAAGCCGGATACCCGCGGAGGGAAGGACGTCACTCAAGGCCTGAACCTAGAATCAGGCAGTGGGCTAGATTTATCGGAAAACATCCAAGAATCCAAACTTCCAAGTTCGGAAACTCCTTGGCCCCTGAGTCTCAGATTGGGCGAGGATTCGGATTCAATTCCACCCACCCACCCAAACATACGCGATCTATCCCAAATTAGGCAAGATCCCGAAGAAACGGTACACCATTACTGGGCCAGATTCCTCCTGGTCATGAACAGGATAAAGGACTGCCGCGAGGAAGACAGAATTTCATTCTTCTGCAATAATTGCACGGACAAGGGAATCCTCAATGCCATAAGTCTCCGCGAAATTACACGCTTTGCCGACTTGGCGCCCATAGTACGAAAGTACTGTGCGATGGAAAGTGCCTGGAAAACCAAAATAAAATTTTGGGATAATCCGGCCCTGAACACAAACCCAGTCCAAATTAAAAGGGTGCATTATCACAATACACCTGGGTTAACTACCCAAAAGCAAAAGCCCTCTACGGGGCAAGGAACCGTACTGGAGGGATGGCTCAATGGACCCTGCAAAATTCATAGTACAGCGGATGCAATACCAACGCACAACCTTAGAGCATGTTGGATACTCCTGCAGGTGGCCAAAAGTGGTGAGGATCTACTCCTCCCAAATACCACAGAGCACCATCCTAGGGACAACAATACAGTGTTAACGGTCTTTGAGACCTTCGCATCAAATAACAGACGCAAGCGAACACTCCGCAGCATGGCCGAAATCTGCCACATAGCAGAAATAAATCCTTGGAGTGACACGGCTATTACCTTCAATGCCAGTGACGAACCTAAATTCCGAACAGCCCGAGCACCAGCCGCACTGGTCCTCAGTCCAATCGTGGACGGCTTTCGACTCACCAAGGTACTCATGGACGGCGGCAGCGGATTAAACCTCATCTATGAGGAAACTCTTCAAAAGATGGAAATAGACTAGAGCCGCATTGAGCAAAGTAGCACAACCTTTAGAGGAATCATCCCCAGTCGGGAAGCACGTTGTGTTGGGAAAATCACACTAGATGTGGTATTCGGCACGCCGGATAATTATAGGTCTGAAGAAATTACTTCCAAGTGGCCCCATTCAGCAGCGGATACCACACTCTACTAGGGCGGGAGGCGTTTACAATCTTCCAAGCCATACCCCATTACGGGTACATGAAGCTCAAAATGCCCGGGCCCAACGGAATCATCACTCTTGCTAGTGATCCGGACATAGCACTCCGCGCCGAAAATAAGACAGCCGCACTGGCCCTCGAGGCACTATCTGAAGCCCTAGCGGCCGAGGAACTAACTGCGCTGCGCTCCACGGTGAACAGGGACGATGTGATACTCGATAAAAGATCCAAGTCCACCACATTTAAACCGGCGGACAAAATAGTCAAATTCCAAGTCCATCCAACGGTGTCAGGACCCCGATTCTAAGTCACATCGATCTAGCCGGTAACACCTCATATCACATTGCGGCCTCACGCATGGTATCCCCACGGGTGTCGCCTTACCATGGCCCAGGACCGTTTGCGCCTTTTGGCTCACGTATATGATAGTGTCGCTAGCATCCATATGACAGAGAACCCGGGCCGACATGGCTAGTCGTGAACCTAAAGCGGCACAGACCTATGTAGACAGGCATACGTGAATCACATTGAGCATGTCGGTCATCAACATGTGAATCCGGGCTGTAGCACTGGGCTAATAGGACTCCGGGGAACTCGGGCTATAGCAGGCTAGGCAGGACTCCGGAAGTCACCGCGTGACATTTCCCCGAAGGGACAGACATAGGAACAAAGTGAAACACATGCCGGCCAGTCAAATGTCCCGAGCAGTAGTGCTGGGCTAGCAGGACTTCGGTGAACCGGGCTGTAGCGGACTACTATGGCTCGAGGAACATTAGACTACATTTCCCCATAAGAAAGGCTGCCAAGGATAAACAACTAGATTGTCGGATCCCACTCATACCAAGCATTTCAATCATACACACAATATGCCCGATATGAGTACATACAACATGGCATCACAACAAAACTCTACAACTCAAGTACTTTATTTAAAAAGGCTCCGAGGAGCCATACATAACATATTCATACAGGTAGGGGTCACACGACCCGACACTCAAGTCATACAATCATACAAGCACATGCAGAAAGCAACTAGTCTGAGTACAGACACTAGAAAGAAAGAAGGCTTCTCGAAGCCTGTCTATCTACATAGGGCCCTCCATGGCCAGGATCACTACCTGGATGGCTAGTCACTCGTTGACATCAAGGTCTACATAGAACCCATCGGAAGGGGCGCTGTTGCCGTCTGAAAACAGTAATTAAGCAAACATGAGTACAAAGGTACCCAGCAAGTCTTACATCAGAACCTACTATACATGCTCATTCTCAAGAAGGTGGTGGAGTTATTGCAGCAAGCCAGCTTTGACTCTTGGCTAAGCTATCCTACGAGACCCCACTAGTAAAATAGTTTTCGCACACGAGTTCACTACTCACCAACACAATACTCCACCGGGAATCCTCCCTCGTCATCCTACGGGAGGGCCACCCTCGGTACTCACACTTATCTTGAGTCTTTTAGTAGTATCCATTAACTTGTCTATGAACTGTATAGGCAACCAAGTAGTCCTTTACCACGGATGCGGCTATTCGAATAGATGATGTTAACCCTGCAGGGGTGTACTTCTTCATACACGCTTTCACCACTTACCGCCGTTTACACGACATGTACTCGGCAACCTTCAAGCGGAAGCCCAACGAGGGTGTCGGCCACGGCCTACCTAAACACTCAAGTCTCTAGTCCAGGTTTATCGCCTATCCAGGTTCCATCCGCAGGGAGTCCGGCTGAGGTTTCCACATATGGCCCCGAACAATGTGAACAGGGTCCCGAGACGCCAAACGGGCGCCCGGCATACCCGACCATGGTGTATCTACGGCAACATAGCCCACCCCTAGGGTCAGCGCTACGCACGGCCGCCAACACATAACCTACAAACACCAGAAACTAATTGCAACTCCTGGACAGAGTACTAGGGTGATTAAGAAGCCGAGAGGGTCCATTGGTTTCGGGCCCAATGTATGGTAGTAACCGAATCTTAAATCACACATACAGATCTCAGTTCTTAGGGACGGCCTCAATGAAACAACCCACCATGTACTCCTACATGGCCTCTCATCGATACCTTTACCAAAACATGTTCAACACATCCCTCACATTACCGACATAATCATTTCACTCTAGCCCATCACCCAGATGAACCAGACCTGACACAACTCTAAGCATAGCAGGCATAGCAAGGTAGGAAACACCAACATGGCTCAATCAACTCCTACACATGCTAGTGGGTTTCATCTAGTTACTGTGGCAATGACAGGTCATGCAGAGGATAAGGGTTCAACTACCATAGCACATAGCAGTTTGAAACGATATTGTCTTAATGCAGTAAATGAGAGCAGAGGCGAGAACATGGGATTGTATCGATATGATCAATGGGGTTGCTTGCCTGATGTAGTGGTAGTAGGGTACTGCCCTTCAGACGGAAATTCTGGGTTATCCTCGGAGGCAGAACTGCGGTTGCAGGGGAGCGAACGGCGAGCTCGAGGAAGAGCTGGAGCGAGCGGGGCGACGAGGGGGATCTCCGGCGATGGCGGATTGGGACGAGCTCGGTGCAGGGTCTCCGGGGCGAGCGAGCGCTCGGGGATGGGTCAAGGTGAAGCAGTGGATGACGGCGGAACTTTTTGGCACGGCGTTGCAACGAGTGGACGGCGGTGGCTGCGGGTTTCACGACGATACAGGCGCGGCTGCGTCGGCCATGGCGTCGAGGGAGTGAGGGAGAGAGCAGGGGGGAAGTGTGAGGTGTCGGGCAGGTCGGGGCGACACCGAGGAGGCGTTCACGGCGTCGAGGCGGTGGCCAGGTGAAGCAGAGGAGCAGGGAGGTGGCGTGGCGAGCTCGGGCGCGTGCATCATGTCCCTCCTCTGCCTACTGGCAGAGGTAGGCGATGACTGGCACGGGCCAGCATAGTGCTGGGCCGGCCAGTGGGCCAGGTGGGCTGCGCCAGGTAAGTTCCTTTCTCTCTCTTTTTCTTTTTTTATTTATTCTATTATTTCTGTAACTTCAGGGCTTTATTAAAAATGCCAGGGCATTTCCAAAAATCATAAAATTAATCGTGGCTACTGCTTAGAATATATCCAACAACAAACATTTTAGTTTATGATTATTTGAGCATTTAAAATATTTTATAGCATTTACATGCCCAAATGCAAATACTATAAGAATTAATCCAATGACCTTTAAGATGTCCTAGAAAAATGTGCACAATTTTTGTCAAAGATTTTAACCCAAAACAAAAAATGGTGGGCTTTCTAGAAGGGCATGTCAGGTTCATTGAAAAAGTTTTTAGTAAACCCTAGTTGTTCCAGGGGGTGCTGGGGGTTCTGTCATCCCCATTTCAGTTTTCTGGGAATTTAAACATGATGCAACACTCTAATGCTTGAACTAGCTAGGGTGTGACAACTCACCCCCACTCAAAAGAATCTCGTCCCGAGATTTAGGATCCGTTGGGAAGAAGGTGGGGTACTCGAGTCGAAGACGATCCTTCCTTTCCCAAGTGGCTTCTTTCTCGGAATGGTGTGACCATTGAACCTTGAGAAACTTGATATTATGGCATCGAGTGGTACGCTCGGCTTGATCAAGGATACGAACGGGATATTCCCGATATGAGAGGTTATCTTGTAGATCAAGCGTTTCGTAGTCCACTCCACGGATAGGATCTGCGAAGCAACGCCTGAGTTGAGAAACGTGGAAGACATCGTGAACTCTGGAAAGCTGCGAAGGTAGTTCCAATTGGTAGGCAACTTCTCCTCGTTTGGCAAGAATGCGAAAAGGTCCAATATAACGAGGAGCCAATTTGCCTTTGATACCGAAACGATGGGTTCCCTTTAACGTAGTAACCCAGAGGTAAGCCTTCTCGCCGACTTCATAAGTCATGAGCTTATTTTTACGATCATATTGGCTCTTTTGACGAGATTGGGCTATTTTCAATTTCTCACGAATAATGCGAACCTGCTCTTCTGCTTCCTGAATCATATCCGGGCCAAAGAGTTGTCTTTCCCCGGTTTCTGACCAGTTAAGAGGCGTTCGACATTTTCGTCCATAGAGAACTTCGAAAGGAGCTTTGCCCAAGCTAGCTTGATAACTATTGTTATAAGCAAACTCCGCGAATGGAGGGCATTTCTCCCAACCCATTCCGAATGAGATGACAGAAGCTCGGAGCATATCTTCCAAAATTTGATTGACTCACTCTACTTGACCACTTGATTGAGGATGGAAGGCGGTGCTAAAAGAGAGACGAGTTCCCATAGCATTTTGGAAACTTTCCAAAAATCGAGAGGTGAAGAGACTCCCATGGTCTGAGTTAATTTCCAATGGGACACCATGAAGCGAAACTATTCGGGAGATGTATAACTCAGCTAGCTGGCTAGCGGTGATACTCTCACGAACAGGTAGAAAGTGGGCTACTTTGGAAAGACGGTCGATCACGACGAAGATGGCATTATTCCCTCTCTTGGTCCTGGGAAACCTAGTAATAAAATCCATACTGATTTTATCCCATTTCCACTCAGGAATAACCAAAGGTTGAAGGGTGCCAGCAGGCCGTTGATGCTCTGCTTTAACACGATGACAAACGTCGTAATTAGCAATGTATTGAGCGACTTCTCTCTTCATCCTAGTCCACCAAAACCTCTGGCGTAGGTCTTGATACATTTTAGTACTAACGGGATGAATGGTGAGAGGGGATTCATGAGCTTCCTTAAGGATCAGCCGCCTCAGGGTTTCGTGCCTTGGGAACCACTAAGCGGTTTCCAAAGTATACGACACCTTGATCATCAATGGAGAAACAATTCGCGACTCCTTTCTTAATGTTTCTCTTAATACGGGAGATTCCTGGATCTACCTTCTATGCCTTGATGATCTGATCCGTAAGGGAAGGTTTCGCCACCAGGGTGGATAGGAGTCCTTGAGGAACAATGTGAAGATTAACCTTACGAAATTACTCATGGAGAATTGGTTGACTTTTTTGTAACATCATGTTGTTACAATAGGACTTACGAATTAGTGCATCAGCCATGACATTGGCTTTGCCCGGGGTGTAAGTTATTCCTAAGTCGTAATCCAAGATCAACTCGACCCAACGTCTTTGCCTAAGATTCAAATCTGGTTGGGTGAAGATATATTTCAAACTTTGGTGATCGGTGAAGATCTCGCAACGATTACCGAGGAGGTAATGTCGCCAAGTTTTGAGTGCATGGACTACAGCTGCAAGCTCTAGATCATGTGTGGGATAGTTTTCCTCATGTGGGTGTAATTGCCGTGAAGCATAGGCAACTACCTGACGATCTTGCATGAGTATGCAACCTAGTCCTTGTCGCGAGGCGTCGCAATAGATAATAAAGTCCTTGGAGAAATCTGGTGGTACCAGTACGAGAGCAGATGTCAGGCGTCTTTTCAGTTCCTGAAAGCTGAACTCGCACTGTGGGGTCCACTTGAACTTTTTATGTTTCTTGAGGAGTTCAGTTAGAGGTTTAGCAACCTTGGAGAAATTCTCGACGAAGCGGCGGTAGTAGCTCGCTAAACCAAGGAAGCTCCGAACTTGCTTGAGCGTCTCAGGTGGAGTCCAATCAAGGACGGCTTGAATTCGCTCGGGATTGACAGCAATACCCTTACCAGAGATTACGTGGCCTAGATAGGTCACTTCTGGCAACCAAAATTCACACTTGGAGAATTTGGCATAAAGGCGATGGTCTCGAAGTTTCATCAATACCAGCCTTAGATGTTCGGCATGTTCCTCTTCATTCTTGGAGTAGATGAGTATGTCATCGAGGTATACTATGACGAATTTATCCAAATACTCCATGAAGACCGAGTTCATTAACCGAGAGAAGGTGGCTGAGGCATTGGTTAAACCAAAGGACATAACGGTGTACTCATATTGGCCATAACGAGTAACAAAGGCCGTTTTGGGAATGTCCCCGTTTCTGATTTTGATTTGATGGTAGCCCAACCTCAAATACATCTTGGAAAAGACTGAGGATCCAGTGAGCTGGTCATACAGATCATTGATCCTGGGAAGTGGATACTTGTTCTTGATAGTGACCAAGTTGACAGGTCGGTAATCTAGAACCATCCGATCCGTTCCATCCTTCTTCTTAACAAAAAGGACGGGGCAAGCCCAAGGGGAGGAACTAGGACGGATGAAACCCTTTTTCAAGGACTCATCGAGTTGGTTCTTAAGCTCGGCTAGTTCTAAGGGTGCCATCTTATAGGGTCTTCTAGAAATTGGAACGGTTTCTGGAACAAGGTCTATCACAAACTCGACATCTCTGTCAGGTGGAACACCTGGCAGTTCTTATGGAAAGACATCCGGAAAGTCCCGAACTACCGGAATATCTTCAAGGTCTGGAAGGGGTTGGCATTTAGGGAGTAAAGCTGGCGCTTGGCCACTCGAGTTAAGACATTGACTGTCTTGCCCGATGGGTGAGTAAGTTGAATGGTTCTAGTGGCACAATCAATCTTAGCATAATGAGCTGACATCCAGTCCATACCCAAGATGATGTTTATGTCCGAGGACTTGAGAGCTATTAAGGATGCAAGGAAGACAAGTCTATCGACAAGAATTTCGTTCCCATGGCTTACTCTAGAAGTTTGCCATCTAGAGCCAGGGGTTTGAATTTCCATGGTAGTGGGCATGTCACAGAATGTCGTGTTATGCAATCGAGCATAGTTCTCGGATATGAATGAATGAGATGCTCCAGTATCGAAAAGAACGGATGTCGGATGGCAATTAATAAGGAGCATACCAAGGACGATGTTAGGATCCTCATGAGCCTCCTCGGCTGAAACATAGTTGACATGGCCACGTGCAGTGGTGACCGTCTTGGCGTAGAATGTCTTTCCCGCTGGCTTACCACGGCCAACGGACTTTCCAGACTAATTGGCGTTGTTGTTCCGGGGACACTCTCGACTATAGTGACCCGGCTCTCCACACTTGAAACATGTCACAACATTGGGGCGTGGAGCAGCATTTGCAGCGGGGCCACCATAGGGCTTGGACGGTGCAAACTGCTGGTTGGGACGAGGCGCCTCAAAGGATGGCCTCGGAATGAACCTGGGTGGCAGTGCCGTGCTTGGAATCCACACCCAGCGGTTCTGAGATCCAGAGCCGGATGAAGAGCCAAGATCACGGGAGTGCTTGCATGAAGTGTCATAATCAGACTGGCCTGTCTCAACACTGATGGCTTTATTGACCAACTTCTGAAAGGAGGTGCACTCGTGCAGACGAAGATCGCGGCGAAGCTCAGGGCTAAGTCTCTTGCGGAACCTTGCCTGCTTCTTAGCGTCGGTAGATACTTCTTCAGGAGCATATCGTGTCAGATTCCCAAATTCACGACTATATGCACCCACAGCCAGTCTTCCTTGGGTGATATTGCAGAACTCTTCCCTCTTGTGATCTATGAGACCTTCCGGAATGTGATGCTCACGGAAAGCCTCACTGAATTCAGCCCAAGTAGTGATTTGGCCGACCGGGCGCATAGCTTCAAAATTTTCCCACCAAAGACTAGCAGGGCCTTCGAGATGATAGGCAGCATAAGTAACCTTATTAGCTTCGGCTACGTTGGCAGAATGTAGCTTGTGGGTGATGCTGCGAAGCCAGTCATCCGCGTCGAGGGGCTCGACAGAATGGTTAAACTTTGGTGGGTACAACTTGATGAAGTCATTGATTGACACCAAGTCATTTCGCTGATGGCATGAAGTGTTCTGCTCAATCCGCTCCAGCAAGCGGTTAGTCTCACGCGTGTTTCTTTCCGCCTCCAGCATCACTTCGGCGAGAGAAGGCGGGTGAGGCAGATTTTCACCCTAACTGCACTGGCTTCCCCCTGCTCCGGGGCAATAGGGTTGCTGTGGGTGTTAACCATCCTAGGAGAAAACAAGACAACGGTTTAGATAAGGATGGCACAACTTAGCAAGGAAGTGCAGAATGTAATGGATAACACAAAATGCAGAGATGTTCATCCGTATGTCATGGTAATATAGAACTGCCATATATATACCAACGGTCATAGACACCATACATAGTTTAGTACAAGCCCATGCTACAGTACAATTATGATGAAAGACGTTACATCTCATTGGAGGCATTCCAAGCTCCTATACATTATTTGTCTACACCTCCGGAATTGATTACACACTAAGTCATTTTCCACAAGTCACGCAGGACAGTGGAGATACAACTATTACAATACTAGTGATACTACTACTAACTCAGACAGCTTCGTAGTAGTCCTCATAGAAGTCACCTCCATAGCCTGGAAGTTCAACGTGATCATCCGGGAACAGACGGTCCTGAGGAGCATGTGGACCAAAGGGGCTAGGGTGAGGTCTTGGACCAACAAACGATGGCCTGCAGGGACCACGGGGTGGGGTGATGCCTCCCACATCATGCCAATCCACCATGTCTGGCAGAGCAGATCTCACAGGATACAGATCCCTCGTATCCATACATCTAGCTTGCACAGCCGGTGCAAACTGAGTCAAAGTGGCCCAATGATCAGCACGGGTGTTAAAAAGCTCCAGTCTCAAGGCCCGATTCTCTCGGTCCTTATCCTCGAGCATCTCGGCAGTGGTACGAGTTAGTGAGTCCTCCCGAGTGGAGTCAGCATAGATAGCCTGGAGATACCCTTGCGCTCCCGGGAGTGAAGCTGGCATATAACAGAAGTCGGTGTTCTGAAGCAGGCCAGTCCGGACTCGCATGATGGTCATCATGGAATAGGCAGCATCCTGCATAGCCATCTCAACAGTAACCCCGAGTCCATAGGAACAGTGGAGGGGCTCGGTAGATCTAGGATAAGAAGGAAATATCCTGACGGTGCAGAAATATTGGCTTTGATTAAAGTCTCAGAATTGCTCTTCGACAGTGTATTCGGGATACCAACTGTAACCCATCTCGACCATTACCTGGACTAACATAGCAGTATGACCGGGCACATCGAGGCACCGAGTCAGGCGAACCACTTGGTTTTGAGCACGAGTGGCCATCTGAAAGCACAACCACAATGCAAAGACATTAGAATTTCTAGGGAAAATTGGACAGTATAACAGCTGTAAATGCTCAGAAAAAGATTTGAGACATCCACAACAGTTTGCAATACCACTCAACAACATCATATCAATGTTCTGATTCAACTAGCAACATACTAAAAGTAGTATAAACTGTACTGAGGCTTGTAACAACAACCCTATAAGCTACTACGGATTAGTAACACGTGAACCTGATAGAAGAAGCGAGCCTAGTCCTTAACCCACGTTGAATGAGAAGAGAATGACTCAGATCAGAGGCATAAGGTAAAGGAGTAAAAAGAGCCTTACGTTCCCTCCTACAATCAATTCCCCTACATATAACTAAAGCATTTCTAGACTCGACATCGACCAGTTTGGCTCAATGAACCTACAGGCAGTCCGACTCTAATGCCAACGCTGTCAGGACCCCGATTCCAAGTCACATCGATCTAGCCGGTAACACCTCATATCACATTGCGGCCTCACGCACGGTATCCCCACGGGTGTCGCCTTACCATGGCCCGGGACCGTTTGCGCCTTTTGGCTCACGTATATGATAGTATCGCTAGCATCCATATGACAGAGAACCCGGGCCAACATGGCTAGTCGTGAACCCAAAGCGGCATAGACCTATAGAGACAGGCATACATGAATCACATCGAGCATGTCGGTCATCAGCGTGTGAATCCGGGCTGTAGCACTGGGCTAACAGGACTCCGGGGAACCCGGGCTGTAGCAGGCTAGGCAGGACTTCGGAAGTCACCGCGTGTCATTTCCCCGAAGGGACAGACATATGAACGAAGTGAAACACATGCCGGCCAGTCAAGTGTCCCGAGCAGTAGTGCTGGGCTAGCAGGACTCTGGTGAACCGGGCTGTAGCGGACTACTATGGCTCGAGGAACACTAGACTACATTTCCCCATAAGAAAGGCTGCCAAGGATAAACAACTAGATTGTCGGATCCCACTCATACCAAGCATTTCAATCATACACACAATATGCTCGATATGAGTACATACAACATGGCATCAGAACAAAACTCTACAACTCAAGTACTTTATTTAAAAAGGCTCCGAGGAGCCATACATAACATATTCATACAGGTAGGGGTCACACGACCCGACACTCAAGTCATACAATCATACAAGCACATGCGGAAAGCAACTAGTCTGAGTACAGACACTAGAAAGAAAGAAGGCTTCTCGAAGCCTATCTATCTACATAGGGCCCTCCATGGCCAGGATCACCACTTGGGTGGCTAGTCACTCGTCGACATCAAGGTCTACGTAGAACCCATCGGAAGGGGTGGTGTTGTCGTCTGAAAACAGTAATTAAGCAAACATGAGTACAAAGGTACTCAGCAAGTCTTACATCAGAACCTACTATACATGCTCATTCTCAAGAAGGTGGTGGAGTTATTGCAGCAAGCCAGCTTTGACTCTTGGCTAAGCTATCCCACGAGACCCCACTAGTAAAATAGTTTTCGCACACGAGTCCACTACTCACGAACACAATACTCCACCGGGAATCCTCCCTCGTCATCCTACGAGAGGGCCATCCTCGGTACTCACACTTATCTTGAGTCTTTTAGTAGTATCCATTAACTTGTCTATGAACTGTATAGGCAACCAAGTAGTCCTTTACCGCGGACGCGGCTATTCGAATAGATGATGTTAACCCTGCAGGGGTGTACTTCTTCATACACGCTTTCACCACTTACCGTCGTTTACACGACATGTACTCGGCAACCTTTAAGCGGAAGCCCAACGAGGGTGTCGGCCACAGCCTACCTAAACACTCAAGTCTCTAGTCCAGGTTTATCGCCTATCCAGGTTCCATCCGCAGGGAGTCCGGCCGAGGTTTCCACATACGGCCCCGAACGATGTGAACAGGGTCCTGAGACGCCAAACGGGCGCCCGGCATACCCGGCCACGGTGTATCTACCGCAACATAGCCCACCCCTAGGGTCAGCGCTACGCACGGCCGCCAACACATAACCTACAAACACCAGAAACTAATTGCAACTCTTGGACAGAGTACTAGGGTGATTAAGAAGCCGAGAGGGTCCATTGGTTTCGGGCCCAATGTATGGTAGTTACTGAATCTTAAATCACACATACATATCTCAGTTCTTAGGGACGGCCTCAATGAAACAACCCACCATGTACTCCTACATGGCCTCTCATCGATACCTTTACCAAAACATGTTCAACACATCCCTCACATTACCGACATAATCATTTCACTCTAGCCCATCACCCAGATGAACCAGACCTAACACAACTCTAAGCATAGCAGGCATAGCAAGGTAGGAACACCAACATGGCTCAATCAACTCCTACACATGTTAGTGGGTTTCATCTAGTTACTGTGGCAATGACAGGTCATGCAGAGGATAAGGGTTCAACTACCGTAGCACACAACAGTTTGAAATGATGTTGTCTTAATGCAGTAAATGAGAGCAGAGGCGAGAACATGGGATTGTATCGATATGATCAATGGGGTTGCTTGCCTGATGTAGTGGTAGTAGGGTACTGCCCTTCAGACGGATATTTGGGGTTATCCTCGGAGGCAGAACTGCGGTTGCAGGGGAGCGAACGGCGAGCTCGGGGAAGAGCTGGAGCGAGCGGGGCAGCGAGGGGGATCTCCGGCGATGGAGGATCGGGACGAGCTTGGTGCAGCGTCTCCGGGGCGAGCGAGCGCTCGGGGATGGGTCGAGGCGAAGCAGTGGACAACGGTGGAACTTTTTGGCACGGCGAGGCAACGAGTGGACGGCGGTGGCTGCGGGTTTCACGATGGCGCAGGCGCGGCTGCGTCGGCCATGGCGTCAAGGGAGCGAGGGAGAGAGCAGGGGGAAGTGTGAGCTGTCGGGCAGGTCGGGGCGACACCGAGGAGGCGTTCACGGTGTCGAGGCGGTGGCCAGGTGAAGCAGAGGAGCAGGGAGGTGGCGTGGCGAGCTCGGGCGCGCGTGCCGTGTCCCTCCTCTGCCTACTGGCAGAGGTAGGCGATGACTGGCACGGGCCAACACAGTGCTGGGCTGGCCAGTGGGCCAGGTGGGCTGCGCCAGGTAAGTTCCTTTCTCTCTCTTTTTCTGTTTTTCTATTTATTCTATTATTTCTGTAACTTCAGAGCTTTATTAAAAATGCCAGGGCATTTCCAAAAATCATAAAATTAATCATGGCTACTGCTTAGATATCCAATAGGAAACATTTTAGTTTATGATTATTTAAGCATTTAAAATACTTTATAGCATTTAAATACCCAAATGCAAATATTATAAGAATTATTCCAATGACCTTTAAGATGTCCTAGAAAAATGTGCACCATTTTTGTCAAAGGTTTTAACCCAAAACAAAAAAGGTTGGGCTTTCTAGAAGGGCATTTTAGGTTCATTGAAAAAGTTTTTATTAAACCCTAGTTGTTCCAGGGGGGGTGCTGGGGGTTCTATCATCCCCATTTCAGTTTTCTGGGAATTTAAACATGATGCAACACTCTAATGCTTGAACTAGCTAGGGTGTGACAAACGGACCCTACGAAAACAGCTTCCATCGGGGCACAATTAAACCCTGATGTCGACGCCACACTGCAAGAGTTCCTATGCGAGAACTGGGACATTTTTGCCTGGCACCCTTCAGACATGCCAGGAATCCCACGCAGTCTGGCTGAGCACAACCTAAATATCCTAAAAGGATTCAAGCCAGTCAAGCAGGCTCTTCGACGTTTCTCTGAACCTAAGAGACAAGCCATGGGATAGGAACTAGCCAAGCTATTGGAGGCCGGATTCATCAGAGACATAAACCATCCGGACTGGCTAGCAAAGCTGGTGATGGTACCAAAGAAGGACAAATCCTGGTGCTTGTGCGTCGATTTTAAAGACCTTAACAAGGCCTGCCCAAAGGATCCCTTCCCCCTCCCCCGCATCGATCAAATCATCGATGCTACCGCAGGACATGATTCATTGTGTTTCCTCGATGCATACTCCGGCTACCATCAAATTAAAATGGCGGAGCCAGACCAAGCCGCAACGGCATTCATCACACCATACGGTCCATTCTGCTTCAACACAATGCCCTTCGGGCTCAAAAACGCCAGCACAACATATCAGCGCATGATTCATACATGTCTGGCAAACCAGATCGGCAAAACAGTGGAGGCATACGTGGATGACGTGGTCGTTAAAACCAAGCATGTCAAAACTCTAGTAGATGACTTGAGGCTCACATTCGACAACCTTCGGACATATGACATCAAGCTCAATCCGGAAAAATGCATTTTTGACGTACCAGCCAGAAAGCTCCTGGGATTCATTGTCTCCAGTAGAGGTATTGAAGCTATTCCAGCCAAAATCCGAGCGTTGTCACAGTTGGCTCCCCCAACAGACCCCAAACAAATACAAAAATTGACTGGATGCGTGGCGGCTCTAAGCCACATTTATCTCCCGCTTGGGAGAAAAGGCATTACCCCTTTATCGCCTCCTCCGGTGCACCGAACACTTTGAGTGGACGGATGCCGCCACGGCCGGACTCAACGAAATAAAAGCCATATTGAAAACAAACCCAGTCCTGGCCGCGCCAAACATTGACGAACCAATGCTATTATACATTGCGGCAACTCATCAAGTAGTAAGCGTAGTGCTCGTCGTCGAGCGAGAAGTGGACGGACACAAATTCCCCCTTCAAAAGCCGGTTTACTATGTGTCTACTGTCCTTAATCCATGCAAATCACGGTACCCGCATTATCAAAAGATAGCGTACACAGTATTTATGGTATCCCGGAAGCTGCGACACTACTTTCAAGAGTGTTCGATAACGGTAGCCTCGGAAGTACCACTTAACGATATTATAAACAACCGCGACACGATGGGCCAGATTGCCAAATGGGCCATTGAGCTCCTCCCGTTCGACATAACTTACAAGCCATGGCGAGCTATTAAGTCGCAAGTTTTGGCTGACTTCGTCGCTGAGTGGACGGAAGCCGAACTCCCTAAAGAGTACGGCACATATTCAAACTGGATCATGCACTTCGACGGCTCCAAAATGTTGGCTGGTCTGGGGGCTGGCGTCGTTTTGACGCCCCCAACAGGAGATACCATTCAATACATACTACAGATAATGTATACGGACTCCAACAACGCAGCCGAATATGAGGCCCTTCTACATGGTCTTCGGATGGCATTATCCATGGGCATTCAACGCCTAGAGGTGCGCGGGGATTCGAACCTCGCGATATCCCAAATAAATGGAGACTTCGATGCCAAGGATCCGAAAATGGCAGCTTATCGCAATGTCGTCCTAAAAATGTCAGCTCGATTCAAGGGGCTCGAATATCACCATGTGGCTCGGGAAAACAATCAGGCGGCGGATATCCTCGCCCGCATCAGCGCAAAATGCGACGTGGTCCCTCCCAACATATTTCTGGAAAGGCTCTTCAAGCCATCCGTAGCATGGGAAGGGGACACCGGTAACAACAGTCCGGACCCGGCCAAAATACCCGATACCGAACTCTCTGACACAATCGGAGGCCCCGCCACCGAAATAACACATTCAGCCCACGAAATAATGGGCATTATTGCCCCGTGGACAGAACCATTCCTAGCCTACCTAACCAGACAAGAACTTCCGGAGGACCAAAATGAGGCACGCTGCATAGTGCAGCGATCCAAGGCCTACAGACTCCATGAGGGAGAATTGTACAAAAAAGCGCTACCGGAGTCCTTCAAAGGTGCATCTCCGAAGAGGAAGGGCGGAACCTTTTGGCAGAAATTCACGCCGGACTCGGCGGTCATCACTCCGTAGCCCGGGCTCTTGTAAGCAAGGCCTTCCGTACAGGATTCTATTGGCCAACGGCCCGGGCAGATGCACATGACTTGGTCCAACGTTGCGCCGGTTGCCAGCTCTTTGCAA
Organism: Triticum aestivum; assembly: GCF_018294505.1. Lineage (NCBI taxonomy): Eukaryota > Viridiplantae > Streptophyta > Magnoliopsida > Poales > Poaceae > Triticum > Triticum aestivum. The sequence goes on along the minus strand of NC_057797.1, from coordinate 709,907,684 downwards.
ATCAAAGCCACATGCCACCCACCTCCCTCCAAACAATCCCCATTACATGGCCCTTCGCGGTCTGGGGGCTTGACATGGTTGGACCCCTTAAAGGGGGAGCCCACAAGAAAAAAATACTTATTGGTCATGGTGGACAAAGTCACCAAATGGATAGAGGCTAAACCGGTTAAAATAGCCGAATCCGGACCGGTGATAGATTTCATATCCGGGGTTGTACACCGTTACGGCGTCCCCCACAGCATCATCACTGATAAAGGCACGAACTTCACGGCCGATGAGGTAAAACTCTGGTGCAGCAAAATTGGCATCAAGCTCGATCATGCTTCAGTCTATCACCCACAAACCAACGGACAAGTCGAACGAGCAAATGGTCTTATATGAGCGGCATTAAACCCAGATTAGTGCGCTCCTTAACGAAGTCTGACACGCACTGGGTAGAGGAGCTCGACTCCGTACTCTGGGGGCTGCGGACCACGCCAAATCGTAGTACCGGATATACACTGCTCTTTATGGTGTACGACGCAGAGGCAGTCCTGCCCTATGACATAATTCATGACTCACCTTGAGTGCGCATGTACGAAGAAATAGAAGCCGAGCTCGATCGGCAGGACAGTCTGGACACCTTGGAGGAAGAGCACGACGTAGCCAAAGCCCGTTCCGCATTTTACCAGCAACAGGCTTGCAGATACCAAAGCAGAGAAGTACAGGCCAAAACTTATAACGTTGGCGAACTAGTTCTACGGCTGCCGGATAAGAAAAAGAACAAGCTCGAGCCCAAATGGGAAGGTCCCTTCATTATCGACCAAGTTCTGACTGGTGGAGCGTACCAACTGCAGGATGCATCGACTAGTCGACTCGAGCCGATCCCATGGAATGCAGCCAGGCTTCGAAGATTCTACGCTTAGCACCGGACTCCATGTTAGTCCCCTCCCTTTGTCCATTTTCTACATATGCATCATCTGTCTTGTTTCCCTTTCTTTCTTTTATTTCTCTAGGCCTTCAAGGGTCACCTTGTGCCTAACTCGTACATTACAGATGCGCTAGCCACACTCTTCATACCCGGGGGCTTCTTTCACAGAAGCTTAAGTTATTTACCTGGGCCTCACGCCCAACACATGTGTTATACTTCCACATGTACCTTTTTTCACCATTATATGCATCGGTATGACTTAAGTTTTGGCCAAACTGGGTTGCCTGGCTCTTGTATTTATGCCCTACATTCCCGTTAATTCGGCTAGGGCATAAGGGGAGCACCTCTGCGATTGTTACCGCCAGGTCAGCCAGACGTGTACCTTAGACTGGGTGAAGCCGAAAACTAGCGTTCTTAAGGGAATATTCGGTCGGTGAACAAAAGATGACTTTTATTATCCATATCTACCCCCAGATGATTTTCCTGTGCTTCTTATCGCAGTCCGGACATGCACTTTAGGGCATGCTTACCCAGGGAAAGGAACCCTTAATGGAACTATTCTCCCTAGAAGATGTTTCTTACTACCCATGTAATATAACATAACTAGTTGGGCACTTGTCTGATAAAGCACTAATGACCCCTACGCCTGGTCTCCATGCATGCCCCGGTTCTTAATTACATAACCGAGAGGGTATTCGGATACACTCCGGACTGTCGGGTCCCGAGGTTGAAGCGAAAAGGTCCGCCACGACAAACGATCTACAATCCGGCTAGAAGGCATTATACATGTCACTTTAAAATTACATAGTCAATTTGACTGGTTGAATTCCTCTTCAATACCATCCAATAGGTTGTCTAGTCTACAGTCCTGTTGGGAATACTTTGCGGCCAATTCCACTTGGCCGTACACTAAGCTCACAGGGATCTCCTTCCCATCAGGCCCCACAGGTCCGACTTCAGCCATGTGGTTCGGGTCAGCCTTCGTGTACCGTGTCTTCATCATAGCCCAGGCTTCCCTGGCGCCCTGACGGCAGGCCGATATCTTCCATAATCGGAAGCGCCGCCGTGCTCCCTTCAGCTTTTCTGCAAGCTCTCCAAGGCCTTCGGGTATGGAGACGGATGGCCACAAGGCCTGGGCGACGCCTTGCATCACCTGCCGAACTCGTTCGTGCAGCTGTGAGAGCTCCGAAAGAAGGTCACCCATTGAACCGGGCATTTCCTCGGCAGGATGACCTGTTAGCATACCTACAGACATAACTCCGTCAGCCAGCTTCCTCGCCGAACTCTTTTTCAAAGTTTGTTCAAGCACTTACTAAATATGTCACGTCGAAGCCGCCGATTTTCCTTAACAGAATCTGATAGTTGGGCACGAACATCTTGTAGTTCCACGCCCAGCTTGGTGTTGGCATCTAGGAGATCATTTTTCTCCTGCCTCACCCTCGTAAGCATGTTCTCACCGGCCTCTAGCTGGCGTAGGAGCTGTTGCTTATCCGGATTTACTCCAGTGTCACCTGCAATTTTATCGTCAGATCTGCATACACGCCCCATTCTATATGATACTTATCATTTGAAGGATATGTTACCAGAGGGGGCCTCTTCGGGCTCCCCTACTACGGCCAGTGCGGCCTGAAGTTGGGCTTTGCACTCCTCCAGCTCCTGGGATAGTTGAGTATTCTTTTCTGTAAGAACCTGCATAACTAATGATCCTTAAATCAGTTATCCTAACTGTTTCAAGTCGCAGGGGCTACTGATATATATATAATCACCAAATTTTCTCACCCGTATGTCTTTTACATACTGCTCTGTGGCTCTGGCTAGACCATTTTGAGCGGCACGGAGGTGCGCGTCTCCCGAGTTGAAGGCATCCAATGCCTCTTGGGAGAAACAAGCGTCACGAAGAACAGTCCAGCGACGCCTGTGGTTCATGGCACTTTCCACCTCGGAATTGGTGGCGGACAGTTTATCCGCATCCTTTATCGCAGGAGCACCCGGCCACGCCTCGTATTCGTCTCCGCCTCCGAATCCAGCCTTGGAGCCTAGCTTGTGGAGGCGCGGTTGGTAGCCTCTCCAGGTATAGTCCGGCGAGCGCTCTTTTTCCTAAAGACAAGACACGGGCATTAATACACCTCTGAGAATAATGTCTTGCAATAAAGACGGCGTGCCGTACCGCTGCGCCGGTGTCTCAATCCGGACTGCGGGTCTTTTCAGCCTGCCTGGCCTCGCGGCCCCTTGTTGGCCAGCCGCCGCAGGCTCGACCTTCTGCCTTGAGGACCTCCCCTGCAAAACACGGCTGTTATACGGCGATCAAAAACACGCAAGGACGGATCCCCTTTTGAAGTTCTGGGACTTTGGTCTCAGTCACCTGTGAGGCTGGAACTAGCCCAGGGTAATCGGCCATAATGGCCACCAAAGCATTATCATTGCTCGATTGGTAAAACACCCCATCGATCAGCTCCACCGATATGTCTGGATCCTCTTGGGAGGCCGGGTCGAGGGACCGTCCAGGGTCCTTGGGTTGTGGAGGGGGGTTGTTTATCTCCCTTACAGCCTGGCACAGTTCCTGCGTAGAAATCGCTAGACTGAATACTTGACTGCGGAAATATGAAACGGATGGGCGATAAAGGGTCTCCGCTTACCCAGCTTGGAGGATTGTACATAGAAAATCCGCCCTGGAGGTTGACACGAAGGAATTCCTCCTCTTCTCCCTTGTACAAAGTGGATAAGATCTTTGTTAGATCGGCAACCGATCCCGGCCCTTTACGGCCGTGGTGGGTGGCGTCATCCTCCCCATTGAAATCCCACATGGGGTGGCCTCTATACTGAAGCGGCTCCACCCCCCCCCCCCCGCATGATACATATGGCCATGACCTCGATCATGGTCAATCCGGATCGAGCTAAAAGACTTATCCGGCTCATCAGGTAAAGAACGTCCCTGTCATCTTCCTCTAGGGGGCTCCGTGGACGCCAGCTCTGACGCTTCTTCAAAGGGGCGTTGTGGAACTCAGGAAGGTCGATCCGAATAGGATCCGGGAGGGGGTGTCTTCTATATAAAACCATTCTGAAGGCCAGTCTTCGGACGTCTTCTTTGGGGTTCCAGACAGGTATCCGTTCCCGGCAACACACCACACTTCGGCTCCGTCCACTTGATATATTGACCCCTTCTGAGAACGGGGCACAAGGCAGAACAACTTCTTCCACAGAGTGAAATGAGCCTCACAACGCAAAAACAACTCGCAAAGGGCTACGAATCCTGCGATATGCAGCATGGAGGCAGGCGTAAGGTTGTGCAGCTGGAGGCCGTAGAACTCCAGGAGCCCCCGGAGAAACAGATGAATTGGGAATCCGAGCCCTCTTACCAAATAAGGACAAGGCATACCCGCTCTCCCTTGGAGGGATTGGGAAGGCTCTCCGCTTGCTCTCCGCCATTATAGGTGGCGAGCCCGGCTCGAACCGGGACCAAGTACGCTGGGGGATGAAATCCCTTGGTCTGAAGCATCACTAATTTGCTGTGCGGGATGGAAAATCTCTCCCAATCTCCTGGATTGGAACTAGGGGAGCGAGAGGAGGAGCTGCGTCAACCGGCCATGATGGAATGGATCTCTGTCGGGCACGCACCGATGAAAGCTCGCCAAGGGAGGATGGTGTGATTTGGATCTGAATCCTCATCTTTTTAATAGGCGGCTCATTCACACAGTTAGGGGGGTAAATGTGAAAACACCCTCGCTCTTCGCATTCGCTCGACACGTGGAAAGTGGCCATTATTGGGCGTGGAAACCAAGGAGTGCAACATTCACAAGAAACCGGACACTATTTCAACAGGTACACAGAATTTGGAGAGGAACCCGCCTTGCAATGCCGAAGACAATACTGCATGCTGGACTCATCGTCATTGAAGCCTGGTTCGGGGGCTACTGAGGGAGTCCTGGATTAGGGGGGTCTCCGGACAGTCGGACTATATCCATTGGCCGGACTGTTAGACTATGAAGATACAAGATTGAAGACTTCGTCTCGTTTCCGGGTGGGACTCTACTTGGTGTGGAAGGCAAGCTAGGCAATACGGATATGGATATCTCCTCCTTTGTAACCGACCTTGTGTAACCCTAACCCTCTCCGGTGTCTATATAAATCGAAGGGTTTTAGTCCAGTTTGCTGCATTTGAGGTCCTTGTCAAGCTTCTCAGGATGTAACGGATATGGAAGCTCGTACACTCGCACTTCTCGGAGCGGTTATGCCTCCACCGCTTCTCAGGCTGTCCAGTTTGCTGCATTTGAGGTCCTTGTCGAGCTTCGCCACAACGAGGTCTGAATGCAGAACCACCTGGGTTTCTACTACTACCAATCTCTGCACGACAACGGTCATGTCCGTTTCCCTCTCATTGATCCGGAGTCTGATAGTGTTGCTAGCCACCTTGCTCGTTATATCACTGCTAGCTGTCTCATGATCCACGAGCTGGCTCGAGAGCTGACTCGTACTTGTACTGCTTTAGCCACTACTTTGGTCACTTCTAGATCTGCCACTACTCCGTCTTCACTGGGATTTACCCCTTATGTCCCAGTCAATTCTAGCTGCCCTGTTTCGCCAGTTACTCCCCCGAGTAGCACGAGCTTCTCGACCGCGAACCCTCTCAGTACTCCTGCTGAGTGGGTCTCACTTCTCATTACTCCTGTAGCCTCGATGCTTCATCCTACCCCTGCCCCTGAGGGAGAGCCCTCGAGGCAGCATCGTTGTGTTACCTTTAACCCGAAGGTTTCTGTTAACCACGTCAATTCAGGATCCGAGACCACTTCAGGGGAGGACGCCACAGCACCAGCAGAGCAGTAGTATCTTTCAGCATTCGCAGTTGTCTGGATGATGTATGGATGTAGTCGTATGAGTCATGATGTTTCGTTGCCTGTATGAGAGTAGTGAACCAGTCATGTTGTTTACTTTTCATGTATGAGTCTATGTATAATTATGTTGGGACTTTATTTGCCGCATTTTTTGCTCTTCTGCTTTCTTCCAGGATTTGTCGCTGGCTTTTCCCTAATTTTATTTTTGGGCATTTCTCATCTTGATTGTGTTGTCTTGGGAAAAATTCACAATAGGATGACGCGGGGAGGCAGCAGTAGCAACATTCGTGAGGGAACTCCTGTTCGTCGTTCCGCATGACAGGCAGGACATTCTCCCGAACCGTACGTTCAGCCACCACCTCCACCACCTGATCCTCCCTCCACCGAGCAAATTCTGCGTATGTTTGAAGAAAAAAGGAACAATGATCTAATTGAAATATTGAGAAGTGTTCAAGCTATGGTTGGACAGAATGGTCATCACTCAAAGCTGTCAGAGTTTCAGAGGACCAATCCACCCAGTTTTAGTCAGATTGTTGACCCAATGGATGCAGATGATTGGTTACGCACAATGGAGAAAAAGATTAAGATTGCCCGTACTGAAGGAAATGATAAAGTTCCATTTGTAACTCATTACCTTGAAGGCGCAACTGCCATATGGTGGGAAAATACAAAGGCCATGTGGCCGATTGATGAGGAAATCACCTGGGAGAAATTTAAGGATAAGTTCTGAAAATATCATATCCCTACTGGAGTTATGAAGGCCAAGCAGCGTGAATTTTTCGCGCTCGTCCAATGAAATCAGTCTGTGGCTGAATATCTGCAAAAATTCAACTATTTGGCCCGTTACTCTCTGTATGATGTGGCCATCGAAGAAAGGAAGATTGACATATTTCTTGGAGGTTTAAATCCGCAACTTCGATGTGCTCTTAGTATGTTTGATTTCATGGATTTCCAAACTCTGGTGGACAATGCGTTCATTGCTGAACGGGAGCACAAGCTTATATCCGATAATAGGCCTGCTAACGACAACAAGCGCAAGTTTGAGCCAAAGAAGGATGGGCCACCTATGCAAAAGGCTCGTACCTGGCAGCAGACTCAGGTGGAATACAGGCCAAATTGGTAGTAGAATGTTAACAAGACCACCACTCAAGTCAACAATATTATGACCAATCCAATGCATGAGGAGCATCAACGCAATAATTATTGTTTCATTTGCGGACAGCATGGACATTATGCCAAGCAGTGCCCCAAGAGCAACAAGACGAATGCCCTAAGCCGGCCGCAAGTTAATTTCATGGAGTCGCGGCCAAACCAGCAAATCTTCACCAGGCACGTGCATCATATCTCCGCCAATGAAGCCCAAGAAAAGCCAGAAGTCGTCATTGGTATGTTTTCTGTTAATGACATACCTGCCATAATTTTATTTGACTCTGAGCCATTCTTTTATTTCTCGGAGTTTTACTGCCCAAAACAATTTTCCTTGCACCATTTTGGGTAAAAATATGCTGGTACAAACCCCGGGATCCATAATCAAGAGCAATCTGGTCTGCCATGATTTGGAGATCAATATCAACGGGGTCCGCTTTCCAACATCTCTGATAATCCTTGAGTCTGAAAAGTTGAATATTATATTGGGTATGAATTGGTTGACCAAATATCAAGTTTGCATAAACTGCGCAACCCGAGAAGTCAATCTGACCAGTCTGGATGGGCAGCTCACTAAATTCTATGCTCGCAAGAATATACCCAAGCCAGAATTAGTGTGTACTGCTATGGTTGAATTGGAATTTATTCCTGTGGTTAGTGAGTACCCTGATGTGTTTCCAGAAGAACTGCCAGGCATGCCACCAGATCGGGAACTGGAGTTTGCCATAGATCTTGTGGCCGGAACCGCACCGTTATACAAGAAGTATTACCGGATGCCCTCATCAGAATTAGTGGAGCTAAAGAAACAGCTTGACAAATTACTCCAGAAAGGTTATATTCGTCCCAGCTCCTCACCGTGGGGATCACCTACAATTTTCGTGGGTAAAAAGGATGGTAGTCTCTGTATGTGTATAGATTACCGCCAGCTGAATGAGGTCACCATCAAAAATAAATACCCGCTGCCAAGGATTGATGATTTGTTTGATCAGCTCAGTGGGGCTAAGGTATTCTCTAAAATCGATTTACGGACCGGATATCATCAGCTCAAGATTAAAAAGGAAGATATTCCTAAGACCGCATTCACTACTTGGTATGGTCTTTACGAATATACCGTGATGTCCTTTGGTCTCACCAATGCCCATGCTTTCTTCATGCATATGATGAACAAAGTATTTATGGACATCCTTGACAAATTCATGGTAGTCTTCATCGATGACATCCTCATTTACTCCAAGGGTGAATAAGAACACAAGGATCACCTCCGAGCAGTACTACAATGACTCCACGACCATCAGCTATACGCCAGTTCAGTAAGTGTGAATTTTGGCTCAAGAAGGTTGGATTTCTCGGACATGTACTATCCGCCGAAGGTATAGCCATGGACCCGAGCAAAGTAAAGGATGTGCTCGATTGGGTACCACCCACGACCGTGACATAGATCCGGAGTTTCCTCGGATTAGCTGGATACTATCGTCGTTTTATTGAAGGGTTTTCCAAAATTGCTAAACCCATGACGGAGCTGCTCAAAAAGGATACAAAGTTTAAGTGGACAAAGGACTGCGATAAGAGTTTTAATGAGCTAAAGATACGACTGACAACCGCACCTGTATTGACTCTTCCAGACATTTATTGCAGCTTTGATGTGTACTGCGATGCCTCCAGACAAGGTATTGTTTGTGTGTTGATGCAAGACAGCAAGGTAGTAGCATATGCATCGTGACAGCTACGACCTCATGAGGGAAATTATCCTACCAATGATTTGGAATTGGCTGAAGTGGTTCATGCATTAAAAATTTGGAGACACTACCTCATTGGAAAAAGGTGCCAAATTTTTACCGACCACAAAAGCCTCAAGTACATTTTCACTCAGCCAGATTTAAATCTTCGTCAGCGAAGATGGTTAGAGTTGGTCAAGGATTATGACCTTGGAATAAATTACCATCCAGGAAAGGCCAACATCGTTGCTGATGCGCTCAATCGAAAGCCCGTCAGCTTAAATGTCATGTTAAAACCATTGCCCACCAAACTCCAAGAGGAGATTGCTCAGCTCAACTTGGTCATCATAGAGGCTAACCTTGCTAATATTTTGGAAGTTACCCCCACACTTGAGATGGAGATCTGCAAGGCACAACCAGCTGACACCAACCTACAGAGACGTGCCAAGGGCCAGATGGCAAAGCAGGCCTCTGACTTCTCCAAGGACGAATTCGGTACCCTTCGATTCCGTGGACGCATTTGTGTGCCAAATCAACCATACTTGAAGAAGAAAATCCTGTCAGAAGCCCATGAATCCGCATATTCCATTCACCCGGGAGGTACGAAAATGTATGAGGACCTTAGACAAATATTCTGGTGGGATGGAATGAAGAAATACATTGCTTATTTTGTAGCCTGTTGTGACATATGCAACAAGGTGAAAGCAGATCATCAGAAGCCAGCCGGACTTCTCCAACAGCTGCTAGTTTCACATTGGAAATGGGATGACGTTTGCATGGATTTCATCACAGGATTGCCTAGGACTCAGCGATGCAAGGATGCAATCTGGGTTATAATAGCCACCCTGACCAAGGTTGCTCATTTCATTCCGATCAGCACCAGATACAGAGCAAATGAACTTGCACAACTATATGTATCCAAGATCGTCAGTCTGCATGGAGTACCCCGAACTATCACTTCCGACCGAGGTTCTTTGTTTACCTCCGCTTTTTGGTACCGTCTCCATCAAGCCTTGGGGACAGCACTAAAATATAGTACTTCCTATCACCCTCAGACAGATGGACAGACAGAGCGGGTAAACCAAATACTCGAAGATATGTTGCGAGCCTGTGTGCTAGCCAAAGGTGCTAAATGGGAAGACTGCTTGCCGTATGCCGAGTTCTCTTATAACAACAGTTTACAGACCAGTCTAAAGATGTCACCATACGAAGATCTGTATGGCCATAAGTGCCGCACTCCTCTAAATTGGTCTCAGACTGGAGATAGCCGTATCTTTGGAACGGATCTCATGCTGGAAGATGAGAAATAAGTTAGGGAAATCCGAGACAGACTGCAATTGGCCAAATCTCGACAGAAGAGTTATTATGATGCCAAACATCGGCAGGTCAGTTTTGAACCCGGAGAACACACATACCTCCGAGTCACTCCTATGAAAGGAGTCAAGAGATTTCAGACTCGTGGAAAGCTGACACCCAGATTCATCGGTCCATTCCCGATTATGTCTCGAGTGGGAACGGTTGCATATCAACTGGAACTACCCTCGGAATTGGCAGACATACACAACGTGTTCCATGTTTCGCAATTGAGACGATGCATATCCCTGCCTGAGAAAAGAACTACAATGGCTGAGATAGAATTGGCAAAAGATTTAACTTATGAAGAGAGACCGTTCAAAATTTTGGATCAGATGGAAAGGGTCACTCGCAGAAAAGTCAGAAATTTTTACAAGGTTCAGTGGGAGCATCACACAGAGTCAGAAGCAACTTGGGAGCAGGAAGAATTCCTTAGGGATCAGTATCCAGAGTGGTTTTCCCAAGCAACCGAATCTCGAGGACGATATTCATTCTAAGTGGGGGAGGTTTGTGACAGCCTGGGTTTTGCCCTTTCTTATTTGCTTGATTTTTCATTTGAATTTTTTTGAAACTTGGAGTTTCTGAATCTTTTCATATGGACTTAAACACTTGGGCATCCTTGGCTTTCACCCAAGTGCTTCACTTCCCTCCTAAATCATCATTTCACTTCCGACCCACCCAAAAATAATCTTTGGAATATTTTTCTTAAATGAAAAATATTCATTTTCTTTCCAAAAACCCTAAGCCAGATCTGTTTGCTTCAAAGCAACCCCAATTTTTATGGCTCAGAAAAATCTAAGATAATTCAAAAATATTCTGTGAACCCTAGTGCACCTTCCTGAGCAAAAATATTTCATCACTTTTTAGAATATTTTTGCTACAGAAAATCTTTTCTATTCTGGACAGAAATGGTGGTTTCTACAGTAACTACCATTTTACTTGCTCCATTTGACCTGAACTTTCTTGTGCATCTTTACCTTAGTAACTTATCACTAGCCTCCAAAGCACAGCTTTAAACTCCAAGCCATTTGACCACAGTAACATCACCAAGTTACTGATCAGAAACTTAGTTGGTGTGTGAAAACTTCTCTACTGCACCTGGATCCAAACCAAATCATGGTAACACTCAAAACTACCACCAACAACATGCCAGAAATTGAGTTTTTGCTTAGATCGACCTGATGTCATAGTTCAGCGGTGACCGCGTTCGTCCAGGCGTGCTGGCATGCAGCCGGCGCGCTCTGCGACGTGCCCGAGCCTCTGTTGCTCGCGTGCTCGCTTCCCCGCCTGCCCAACCATGCCAACTCCCGCCAACTTCATTGTCTCAACGTTCTTAACTCCTCCTTGGCGCTAGCCGACGCCGGAGCTCGCCGCAGCGAGCACGGGCAAGGTCCGGCCAGCCCAACAGTGCGGAGCGCACTATGCTCGTCGCCGTCCTCTTGATCCCGTGCTCGTCTCCGCCCGCCCATAGTGGCCGCGTGACCTCCGTCGCCTTCTTCCCCTCTCACTGACGCCGCTCGTCGCCGGGCGCCGTGGATAGGTGTCCACCGGCGGAGCCCGGAGCACCCTCGCCTCTCGCCTATAAATAGAGCCCTCCCCGGCCTCCTCGAGCACCATCCAGCACTCACACACACCCCAGGATCGAGTAGGAAGCCGGAGCCCAGCCGGGCAGGCCTCGGGCCGCCATCCCCGAGCTCGAGCAAGCCGGTGATCCCCTCTGGTCGCCGCAGTAGATCCAGCCCCTCCCAGGCCTGGGCAACCCCTCCAGGGCCTTCGCCTCTCTCTGGTGAGGCCGTCTCGCCCGCTTGGAGCCCTTGGAGTGGCCTCTGCTTGCCGTCTTCCTCAACTCCGGCGACCTCCATGTTCTGCCTCTGCTTGCGAGGTTAATTCCGACGCCGTTCGACTGTCCCTAGCTACGCTACGGGTACGGGCAGGTGCGCCTCAACCCCCTCTTGCCATCCCTCCCTCTCGTTTGGGCCAAGGAGCCCTCGTCGCCGGCGAGAGCTCCAGCGAAGCCGCGGCCCCTTCTGTTTCCTCCCCCCTCTTCCCCCACCTGACTAGCGGGACCCGCTAGTAAGCCACTCAGTATGCACACAAGGCGGTACGAGTGGTGGCGCCCCTGGGCTTTATGTCGTCGACGTCACCCCCCAGTCTATTTATTTTATTCAAATTCATTTGAATTTACAGAACTCTTCAAACAATTATAACTTTTCAACCATAAGTCCAAATGAATTGATTCTTTTTGCATTGTGTTCTTTGATAAGAAATCTAGCAGCTCACCAAAGATGAGATTTTTCTGAGCTGTCTAGAATTTTTGGTGATTTTTAGAAGTGTTCTTGATATTTTCTTTTTGTGTTTAAAACTATTTTCAGAAGGTGAAGCTTGTCTTGAGGATCACCAGGAGGCTTGTGAACCTCATGTGCACTAAGGCAAGCCACAACAACATTTTTCATGGTGCCATTTCAACATTTGTGATTTTCTTACTTGAATGAAATGATTAATCCATGCATTTAAACGATTATGGAGTTATTTATATTCTGTTAAACATTGGTTAGTTGTTATGCTTGATCTACAGAATGGGTGAAACTAGTTTAGTGGATAAAGCAAGATAAGATTTATTTGAGGTGATGTTAGAAATAATTTTGTTATGCATGTTAGCAATTATTTAAAGCTATGTTTTTTCCCTCTTAGATTGATAAAATTTTGTTAGAAAATGTACTATTAATGTCACAGCCCCAGATTAGCCCTTGCTTGACTTTGCTTGCTCATCATGTCATCATGTTTAAATTCCTAAGAAACTTGAAATGGGGATTGCCTAAACCCCTAGAATCAAAGGATTTCACTAGGTTCTACTAAAATATTTTCAGTAAATCCAAATGGCTTTCAAAAATGTTCATCATTTATGGAAAATGCTGTAAACAGTAACCAGAGGTGATGCACATATTTCCATGACATATTTAGGCTCTGAATTAAATCATACTCTATTTGCATTTGGGCATTTAAATGCTATAAAATATTTTAAATGCTCAAATAATCATAAACTAAAATGTTTACTGTTGGATTTATTCTAAACAGTAGCCATGATCAGTTTCATGATTTTTGAAATGCCCTGGCATTTTTAATAAAGCCCTAAAGTCCACAGCATAATAGAAAACAAGAAATAAGAGAGAGAGAATAATTACCTGGCCCACCTACCTGTAGCCGGCCCAGCTCACTGGCCCAGCCCACCTAGCGCCTACTGTCGCCTTCCTCCTGCAAGTTGGAGCAGCTGCATGCTCGCACGCGCGCGGCCGAGGAGGCCAGCTCCTCCCTGCCTGCCTGCGTGCACCCCCCCCCCCCCCCCCCCGACACTCTGGACGACTCTGGCATTGCCACGCAGACCCCTGAACCCCCTCGACTGCTCCCCTCTCTCCCTGCCTCGCCTCTCTCGCTCCCTCCCCCGAATCCGAGCGAGCCCGTCACCGCCGCTTGCTGCTACCGAGGCCATCGGCCACCCCATGCCCCGCCGACGCGCCAAGAAGCTCCGCCACGACACCCTCTTCCTCCTTGTCGAGCTACGCTTCACCGGGAGCTCTGCATCGCCGTCCCGCTGTCGTCTTCCTCCTCGGATCGCCAGAGATCCTCCTCGCCGCTCCGGCCGCTCCAGAACCTCCCCGAGCTCGCCGTTCGCCTCGTCGCAACCGCCGTGAGCTCCTGCCCCCGCTCCCCCTCTCCGCTCCCTCTCTCGCACGCCGTAGCTGCGGCACTGCGTCCACCTGCATGCGCCGTCGCCTGTGCTCGCCGCCGACGTGCCCTCGGCCACTCAATGCCCCGGCCGTCAGGCCCCGCTTGATCCCCGCTCCGCGTAGATCCTATTGATGCCTCGCACGCGCCGCCTCGCTCGCCGTAGCCTCGGCCCCGAGCTCACCCGAGCTCCGGCTACCGCCAAAGTCGTCGTCGGCAATGACTCCGGCCACCACAGGCCCGGCCACCACCACCATCCGACGCGCGCCGGCAAGCGCTCTCCAACGAGCCCAGCCACACACGCTCTCGTCGCCGGAGTCGCATGGACGAGGAGCGCCGCCGCGTCCAGTTTAGCACCGGCGGCTAATCGCCGTTAGCTGACGTGGCTGGTTTAGATTAGGTGCTAACTAACCCCCACAGCCGCTGACAGATGGGCCCCATGCCCTAATTAATCCCAGTTTCATTTCTGGTTAGGTTAGTTTGAACCCCAACGGGACCCACGCGTTGGAGTTGACTGTGCTGACGTGTCTGTTGACTGGACCCACCTGTCATTGACCCTAGGATGCACTGGGTCACTGACCAGTGGACCCCACTGGTCAGGTTTGACCCGGACCAGCCCTGTTGACTTGCTGACATCACACCGACGTCATGCTGGCGCAGTAAAGGATTTTCTGGATTAAAACTAATTCAGGAAATCTCAGAAAATAGCCAAAACTTCTAAAAATCATAGAAAATCAACCGTAGCTCAGAATGAAATAATTTATATACAAAAAATGATCAGAAAAATCCAATCTATCCATCTATAGCATTTTCATGCATGTTAGAACAACTTATGGCTGCTGTTTAGGCCAAATCATATAAATGGCATTTGAACTCTCACATGTGGAGTTTGAATTTGAACCTAGGGTTCAAACTGAAGGAAATATGCCCTAGAGGCAATAATAAAGTTATTATTTATTTCCTTATATCATGATAAATGTTTATTATTCATGCTAGAATTGTATTAACTGGAAACATAATACTTGTGTGAATACATAGACAAACTAAACGTCACTAGTGTGCCTCTACTTGACTAGCTCGTTAATCAAAGATGGTTATGTTTCCTAACCATAGACATGTGTTGTCATTTGATTAACGGGATCACATCATTAGGAGAATGATGTGATTGACATGACCCATTCCATTAGCTTAGCACCCGATCGTTTAGTATGTTGCTATTGCTTTCTTCATGAGTTATACATGTTCCTATGACTATGAGATTATGCAACTCCCGTTTGCCGGAGGAACACTTTGTGTGCTACCAAACGTCACAACATAACTGGGTGATTTAAAGGAGCTCTACAGGTGTCTCCAAAGGTACACGCTGGGTTGGTGTATTTCAAGATTAGGATTTGTCACTCCGATTATCGGAGAGGTATCTCTGGGCCCTCTCGGTAATGCACATCACATAAGCCTTGCAAGCATTGCAACTAATGAGTTAGTTGCGAGATGATGTATTATGAAACGAGTAAAGAGACATGCCGGTAATGAGATTGAACTAGGTATCGAGATAACGACGATCGAATCTCGGGCAAGTAACATACCGATGACAAAGGGAACAAAGTATGTTGTTATGTGGTCTGACCGATAAAGATCTTCATAGAATATGTGGGAGCCAATATGAGCATCCAGGTTCCGCTATTGGTTAGTGACCGGAGACATGTCTCGGTCATGTCTACATTGTTCTCGAACCCGTAGGGTCCGCACGCTTAACGTTACGATGATAGTTTCATTATGAGTTTATATATTTTGATGTACCGAAGTTTGTTCGGAGTCCCGGATGTGATCACGGACTTGACGAGGAGTCTAGAAATGGTCGAGACATAAAGATTGATATATTGGAAGCCTATGTTTGGACATCGGAAGTGTTTCGGGTGAAATCGGCATTTTACCGGAGTACCGGGAGGTTACCGGAACCCCCCCCCCCCTCGGTAACCTAATGGGCCTTAATGGGCCTAGTGGAGGAAGAGGAGAGGAGGCCTAGGGGCTTCCACGTGCCCCTCCCCCCCCCCAAGAGCGAATTGGACAAGGAGGGGGGGCGGCGCCCCCCCCCCCCCCTCGTTCCTTTCTTCCCTCTCCTCCTTCCCCCCAAGTCCTAATCCAACTAGGGAAAGGTGGGGAGTCCTACTCCCGGTAGGAGTAGGACTCCTCCGGTGCGCCTCCTCCTAGGGCCGGCCGCATCCCCCTTTGCTCCTTTATATACGGGGGCAGGGGGTACCTCTAGACACACAAGTTGATCCTCGTGATCGTTTTCTTAGCCGTGTGCGGTGCCCCCTTCCACCATACTCCTTGATAATATTGTAGCGGTGCTTAGGTGAAGCCCTGCGACGGTAGAACATCAAGATCGTCACCACGCCGTCATGCTGACGGAACTCTTCCCCGACACTTTGCTGGATCGGAGTCCGGGGAACGTCATCGAGCTGAACAGGTGCTAAAACTTGGAGGTGCCGTAGTTTCGGTGCTTGATCGGTCAGGCCGTGAAGACGTACGACTACATCAACCGCGTTGTCATAACGCTTCTGTTGTCAGTCTACGAGGGTACGTAGACAACACTCTCCCCTCTCGTTGCTATGCATCACCATGATCTTGCGTGTGCGTAGGAAAATTTTGAAATTACTACGTTTCCCAACAGTGGCATCCGAGCCTAGGTTTTATGTGTTGATGTTATATGCACGAGTAGAACACAAGTGAGTTGTGGGCGATATAAGTCATACTGCTTACCAGCATGTCATACTTTGGTTCGACGGTATTGTTGGATGAAGCGGCCCGGACCGACATTACGCGTACGCTTACACGAGATTGGTTCTACCGACGTGCTTTGCACACAGTTGGCTGGCGGGTGTCAGTTTCTCCAACTTTAGTTGAACCGAGTGTGGCTACGTCCGGTCCTTGCGAAGGTTAAAACAGCACCAACTTAACAGACTATCGTTGTGGTTTTGATGCGTAGGTAAGATTGGTTCTTGCTTAAGCCCGTAGCAGCCACGTAAAACTTGCAACAAACAAAGTAGAGGATGTCTAACTTGTTTTTGCAGGGCATGTTGTGATGTGATATGGTCAAGGCATGATGCTAAATTTTATTGTATGAGATGATCATGTTTTGTAACCGAGTTATCGGCAACTGGCAGGAGCCATATGGTTGTCGCTTTATTTTATGCAATGCAATTGCGCTGTAATGCTTTACTTTATCACTAAGCGGTGGCGATAGTCGTGGAAGCATAAGATTGGCGAGACGACAACGATGCTACGATGATGATCAAGGTGTCGCGCCGGTGACGATGGTGATCATGACGGTGCTTCAAAGATGGAGATCACAAGCACAAGATGATGATGGCCATATCATATCACTTATATTGATTGCATGTGATGTTTATCTTTTATGCATCTTATCTTGCTTTGATTGACGGTAGCATCTTAAGATGATATCTCGCTAATTATTAAGAAGTGTTCTCCCTGAGTATGTACCGTTGCGAAAGTTCTTCATGCTGAGACACCATGTGATGATCGGGTGTGATAGGCTCTACGTTCAAATACAACGGGTGCAAAACAGTTGCACACGCGGAATACTCAGGTTATACTTGACGAGCCAAGCATATACAGATGTGGCCTCGGAACACGGAGACCGAAAGGTCGAGCGTGAATCATATAGTAGATATGATCAACATAGTGATGTTGACCAATGAAACTACTCCATCTCACGTGATGATCGGACATGGTTTAGTTGATTTGGATCACGTGATCACTTAGAAGATTAGAGGGATGTCTATCTAAGTGGGAGTTCTTTAGTAATATGATTAATTGAACTTAAATTTATCATGAACTTAGTACCTGATAGTATCTTGCTTGTTTATGTTTGATTGTAGATAGATGGCCCGTGTTGTTGTTCCGTTGAATTTTAATGCGTTCCTTGAGAAAGCAAAGTTGAAAGATGATGGTAGCAATTACACGGACTGGGTCCGTAACTTGAGGATTATCCTCATTGCTGCACATAAGAATTACGTCCTGGAAGCACCGCTGGGTGTCAGGCCTGCTGCTGGAGCAACACCAGATGTTATGAACGTCTGGCAGAGCAAAGTTGATGACTACTCGATAGTTCACTGTGCCATGCTTTACAGCTTAGAATCGGGACTTCAACGACGTTTTGAACGTCATGGAGCATATGAGATGTTCCAGGAGTTGAAGTTAATATTTCAAGCAAATGCCCGGATTGAGAGATATAAAGTCTCCAATAAGTTCTATAGCTGCAAGATGGAGGAGAACAGTTCTGTCAGTGAGCATCATTGACAAAATTAAAATGTCTGGGTATAATAATCACTTGATTCAATTGGGAGTTAATCTTCCAGATGATTGCATCATTGACAGAATTCTCCAATCACTTCCACCTAGCTACAACAGCTTCGTGATGAACTATAATATGCAAGGGATGAATAAGGCAATTCCCGAGCTCTTCGCAATGTTGAAAGCTGCGGAGGTAGAAATCAAGAAGGAGCATCAAGTGTTGATGGTCAACAAGACCGCTAGTTTCAAGAAAAAGGGCAAAGGGAAGAAGAAGGGGAACTTCAAAAAGAACAGAAAGCAAGTTGCTGCTCAGGAGAAGAAACCCAAATCTGGACCTAAGCCTGAAACTGAGTGCTTCTACTGCAAGCAGACTGGTCACTGGAAGCGGAACTGCCCCAAGTATTGGGCGGATAAGAAGGATGGCAAGGTGAACAAAGGTATATACGATATACATGTTATTGATGTGTACCTTGCTAATGCTCGCAGTAGCACCTGGGTATTTGATACTGGTTCTGTTGCTAATATTTGCAACTCGAAATAGGGACTACGGATTAAGCAAAGATTGGCTAAGGACGAGGTGACGATGTGCGTGGGAAATGGTTCCCAAGTCGATGTGATCACGGTCGGCACACTACCTCTACATCTACCTTCGGGATTAGTCTTAGACCTAAATAATTGTTATTTGGTGCCAGCGTTGAGCATGAACATTATATCTGGATCTTGTTTGATGCGAGACGCTTATTCATTTAAATCAGAGAATAATGGTTGTTCTATTTATATGAGTAATATCTTTTATGGTCATGCACCCTTGAAGAGTGGTCTATTCTTATTAAATCTCGATAGTAGTGACACACATATTCATAATGTTGAAACCAAAAGATGCAGAGTTGATAATGGTAGTGCAACTTATTTGTGGCACTACTGTTTAGGTCATATCAGTGTAAAGCGCATGAAGAAACTCCATACTGATGGACTTTTGGAACCACTTGTTATGAATCACTTGGTACTTGCGAACCGTGCCTTATGGGCAAGATGACCAAAACACCGTTCTCCGGTACTATGGAGAGAGCAATAGATTTGTTGGAAATCATACATACAGATGTATGTGGTCTGATGAATGTTGAGGCTCGTGGCGGATATCGTTATTTTGTCACCTTCACAGATGACTTAAACAGATATGGGTATATCTACTTAATGAAACATAAGTCTAAAACATTTGAAAAGTTCAAAGAATTTCAGAGTGAAGTTGAAAAGCATCATAACAAGAAAATAAAATTCCTATGATCTGATCGTGGGGGAGAATATTTGAGTTATGAGTTTGGTGTACATTTGAAACAATGCAGAATAGTTTCGCAACTCACGGCACCCGGAGCACCACAGCGTAATGGTGTGTCCGAACGTTGTAATCGTACTTTACTAGATATGGTGCGATCTATGATGTCTCTTACTGATTTACCGCTATCGTTTTGGGGTTATGCTTTAGAGATGGCCGCATTCACGTTAAATAGGGCACCATCAAAATCCATTGAGACGACGCCTTATGAACTGTGGTTTGGCAAGAAACCAAAGTTGTCGTTTCTAAAAGTTTGGGGCTGCGATGCTTATGTGAAAAAGCTTCAACCTGATAAGCTCGAACCCAAATCGGAGAAATGTGTCTTCATAGGATATCCAAAGGAAACTATTGGATACACCTTCTATCACAGATCCGAAGGCAAGACTTTTGTTGCTAAATTCGGAAACTTTCTAGAGAAGGAGTTTCTCTCGAAAGAAGTGAGTGGGAGGAAAGTAGAACTTGATGAGGTAACTGTACCTGCTCCCTAATTGGAAAGTAGTACATCACAGAAACCGGTTTCTGTGACACCTACACCAATTAGTGAGGAAGCTCATGATGATAATCATGAAACTTCAGAACAAGATACTACTGAACCTCGTAGATCAACCAGAGTAAGATCCGCACCAGAGTGGTATGATAATCCTGTTCTGGAAGTCATGCTACTAGATCATGATGAACCTACGAACTATGGGGAAGCGATGGTGAGCCCAGACTCCGCAAAATGGCTTGAAGCCATGAAATCTGAGATGGGATCCATGTATGAGAACAAAGTGTGGACTTTGGTTGACTTGCCCAAAGATCGGCAAGCAATTGAGAATAAATGGATCTTTAAGAAGAAGACTGACGCTGACGGTAATGTTACTGTCTACAAAGCTCGACTTGTCGCAAAAGGTTTTCGACAAGTTCAAGGGATTGACTACGATGAGACCTTCTCACCCGTAGCGATGCTTAAGTCTGTCCGAATCATGTTAGCAATTGCCGCATTTTATGATTATGAAATTTGGCAGATGGATGTCAAAACTGCATTCCTGAATGGATTTCTGGAAGAAGAGTTGTATATGATGCAGCCGGAAGGTTTTGTCGATCCAAAGGGAGCTAACAAAGTGTGCAAGCTCCAGCGATCCATTTATGGACTGGTGCAAGCCTCTCGGAGTTGGAATAAACATTTTGATAGTGTGATCAAAGCATTTGGTTTTGTACAGACTTTTGGAGAAGCCTGTATTTACAAGAAAGTGAGTGGGAGCTCTGTAGCATTTCTGATATTATATGTAGATGACATATTACTAATCCGAAATGATATAGAATTTCTGAATAGCATAAAGGGATACTTGAATAAGAGTTTTTCAATGAAAGACCTCGGTGAAGTTGCTTACATATTGGGCATTAAGATCTATAGAGATAGATCAAGACGCTTAATTGGTCTTTCACAAAGCACATACCTTGACAAAGTTTTGAAGAAGTTCAAAATGGATCAAGCAAAGAAAGGATTCTTGCCTGTGTTACAAGGTGTGAAATTGAGTAAGACTCAATGCCCGACCACTGCAGAAGATAGAGAGAAAATGAAAGATGTTCCCTATGCTTCAGCCATAGGCTCTATCATGTATGCAATGCTGTGTACCAGACCTGATGTGTGTCTTTCTATAAGTCTAGCAGGGAGGTACCAAAGTAATCCAGGAGTGGATGTAATGCCCCAAGTCTGGAGCTTCAGGTGCCTTCCATGATTTTCGGGTTTCGTCGTGTGAATTGTTTGGTCCGTTGCATTTCATCTTTGCATCATGTGCATTGCATCATGTCATGTTGCACCCTCTTTTTAAAAACTTAACTAAATAAATGGCATGGATCTTTGATCCATTTAAATCGAGGAAATTCACATGGTGAGTTCTCTTTATAACATATCCTCCTAATATTTAGGGAGCTATTATAAAATATTTCTTTAAGTCGGAATCACCCATAACACAATTGCACTACACTTCAACTCTTCCCTTACCCGACTCATCCTCCTACCCTTCCGTTTCGACCTTTTAAGTTAAATTGCAAATTGGGTTTGCAATTTTACTTTCTCCATTAATGTTCCAAATCTGCCCATAAATCACATCTATTGTGTAGGGTCACCTCCTATAATTTCAACCCATTTGGATTTCATTTGAATGGGTTTCGAAATTTAAAACTTGCCGAGCTAAATCCAACGTGTGTAGATTTTTCTTCCTCTAAAAATCCTCAGGCCATTTTTATCAAATTCCCCGTATTTTTGCGAGTCCGGGAAATTTATCCGCGTACTCAAATTCTTTCCCTAACCTCCCTTTTTCCTTTTCTTCTCCTTATTTTGTTTTCTGCTAAAAATAAGAGAGAGAGAGAGAGAGAGAGAGGAGTTCAACCGAGGCCTCATGGCCTTTTCCCCCTCCCCACTTATTTGGCCAAGGCCAGCCGCCAGCCTCCCGCAGCCCTTTTGCACCGAGGCCGGCCTGCTAGGCCCAGCAGAGCCCGATCCATCCAAACCCTATCTCTCTTCCCTCGACCACCCGTTCCCTCGTCCTCCCTCCGCCGCCACACACGCCTCGCGCACCATTCCCTCGCTCCCACACGCATCGCCAGGGAGAGGTGCTCCTGAGCATGCGCGAGCCCCGAGCCCCGCCTCCTTCTCCCACCAGCGCCGCCGTCCTTCGCCTCCTCCGCCCGCTGGATGTACCTCTACTCCTCCTGTGCGCCTCCATGTCGCGCAGCCAAGCTGGCCTCCTGCTCCGACGCGGTTGTGCCGCAGCGCGTCCTCCATTGCCGGCGCTCGCCGTCCTCCACGAGCAGCCGCATCCCGCCATGGCCACGCCCCTTGCCGGCCTCTCCTTCCTCGCTGACCCTGTGTCACCTCGTCCACATCGCCCTTGCTCCTCCACGCGCCGGCGACCAGCCACCTGCGCGCCCGACGCCGCCCCGCCTCCAAGTTCGCCATCGCCATGGCCCCTCCGCGCGACCCCTTCCTCTGCTACTCCTCCCTCCACGCCCTGCTGCAGATGCTCTTCCCGGCGCCGCCCGTCGCCGCCAGCCGACCTCCTCGTCGCCTCGCTGTGCTATGGAGCTCCTGCCTGAGCATTCCCCTTCGGCCAACTCTGTTGCTGCCGCCGCTGCTTCGATCTTCCTTGGTGCAGCTCGTTTCCGACAAATGGCAGCCCGATGGTTACCTCCCCGCTAAGTACCATCGACCCGAGAACATCTCGAGAACGTCTACAACCACTCCGTACCCAGACCGCCAAGTCCATCTCCGAGGATTTCACCAAGTACCCGGACGCCCGATGCTTAGAACGCCTGCCGTCGGCCCCGTGGACGTCAAGTATCCCTACGAACCGTGTACGACTACTGCCGCCGAAGTCCGCGAGTACCACTACGTTTGTCATGTACATCTACACCAAGACCAGACCGACAAGTACCGCAAGAACGTTTGTACCTCTACCGTCACCGTGGATCCGACAAGTACCCCTACAACAAGTGTACCTCTACCGTCGTCTTCGGAATCGCTAAGAACGACAAGTACCTTGATGCCCGATTCATAGAACAACTACCGTCGCCGACGACCCGAGTACCACTACCGTCGACCCTCGAAGACCCCGTGGACGTCTAGTTCCATGTCGCGACCCCGAACATCTACGGACGCGTACGACTTCCATGGCCGAAGACCCGTGTACAACTACCGTCGCCGTGTATGACTACCTCCACTACGAACGTCATGAGAACATCTACTTCCTCTGCTTTGCACCGAACGAGAAACATCCCTTTTGCATGCTTCGAAGGTATAACCCCGAGACGATCGTCCGAGAACGTTTGCATGTGTTGTTTGAGATGCTCATGTTTGCACTGTGTCCAATTTGTCACTCGTTTCCTTGTCGCCAACTCGTGGGACACCCGGTATCCGGGAGCGCCCCACCATCTTCTGCACGCAACCGCACACTTCTCCTTTGCATCGGTATCTCAATCGAGTTACCGGAACTAGAACGTTGCCGTGGCACCGTTTTCGTTACCGTTGCCGTGGCACCCCTTTCCTTTCCACCACGGTGACAAATGCTTCATAATGCTCTTGTCAACTTTTAACAAAAATTGCATAAACTTGTTCATGTCATCCGCATCATGATAACAACAATTAAAATGTTTAATTTGTTGTTTGCATTAATTTGCTAAATGCATATGGGGAGTTACCGGATTTGTTGTTTGTTATATCCGGCCCCATTTAAATTGTTTAGATAGTATAGTTTTGTTATGCTTCACCTCTTGCCATGTTAACCAACTTTTAATATTGTTGAGTACCTAACCGAGAGTGAACTAAATAAGTGATGTGGTGTTCCGTCAATATGCAACGGAGTTGCATATTGAGCTCCACTTAATTTGTAGTATTGTTTGTGCACTTTGCCATGCCATGCTTCATTTAACCGGACATGCATCATACTTGATTGTGCATCATGCCATGGTTGTTTACTATATTGTTTGCTTCTTTCCGGTGTTGCTTTTTCGGGTTAGTTCCGATAACGTTGTGTTTGTGAGGATCCGTTCAACTTTGTCCGTTTGTCTTCTTCCTTGCGGGATCTCAGGCAAGATGACCATACCCTCGAAATCACTTCTATCTTTGCTTGCTAGTTGCTCGCTCTTTTGCTATGCCTATGCTGCGATACCTACCACTTGCTTATCATGCCTCCCATATTGTTGAACCAAGCCTCTAACCCACCTTGTCCTAGCAAACTGTTGTTTGGCTATGTTACCGCTTCGCTCAGCCCCTCTTATAGCGTTGTTTGTTGCAGGTGAAGATTGAAGTTTGTTCCTTGTTGGAACATGGAGATGTTGTTCCTTATTGGAACATGTTTACTTGTTGGGATATCACAATATATGTTATTTAATTAATGCATCTATATACTTGGTAAAGGGTGGAAGGCTTGGCCTTATGCCGGGAGTTTTGTTCCACTGTTGCCGCCCTAGTTTCCGTCATATCGGTGTTATGTTCCCGGATTTTGCGTTCCTTACGCGGTTGGGTTATAATGGCCCAACATTGGTTTTACCATTTGCCACCTAGCCTCTTTTTCCCTTGGGTTAGGCTAGCCCAAGGGTCATCTTATTTTAACCCCCCGGTCCAGTGCTTCTCTAAGTGTTGGTCAAACCCAGAGCACCGTGCAGGGCCATCCCTTGGCAACTTGGGTTACGTCGGCTCCTGTACGCTTAGCTTATCCGGTGTGCCCTGAGAACGAGATATGTGCAGCTCCTATCGGGATTGTCGGCATAGCAGGTTGTCTTGCTGGACTTGTTTTACCATTGTCGAGGATGTCTTGTAGAACCGGGATACCGAGTCTGATCGGAATGTCTCGGGAGGAGGTCTATTCCTTCGTTGACCGTGAGAGCTTGTGATGGGCTAAGTTGGGACACCCATGCAGGGATTTGAACTTTCGAAAGCCGTGCCCGCGGTTATGGGTAGATGGGAATTTGTTAATGTCCGGTTGTAGAAAACCTGAAGTTGACCTTAATTAAAATGAATCAACTGCATGTGTAACCGTGATGGTCTCTTTCCGGCAGAGTCCGGGAAGTGAACACGGTGTTGGAGTTATGCTTGACGTAGGTTGTTCTAGGATCCCTTCTTGATCATACTTTTATCGACCATGCTTTGCCTTCTCTTCTCGCTCTCATTTGCGTATGTTTAGCCACCATATATGCTAGTCGCTTGCTGCAGCTCCACCTCATACCTTTACCTTACCCATAAGCTTAAATAGTCTTGATCGTGAGGGTGCGAGATTGCTGAGTCCCCGTGGCTCACAGATACTTCCAAAAGCAGCTTGCAGGTGCCGATGAGTTCGTGCAGACGACGCAACCAAGCTCAAGGAGGAGCTCGATGAAGATCTTGTCCTTTGTGTTGTTTCGTTCTAGTTGATCAGTAGTGGAGCCCAGTTGGGGTTGATCGGGGACCTTGTCGCATTTGGGGTTCTTCTTTTATGTTGGTTCCGTAGTCGGACCTTGATTGTATTTGGATGTTGTAATGCTTTATTCATGTAATTGTGTGAAGTGGCGAATGTAAGCCAACTATGTATCTCTTTCCCTTATGTATTACATGGGATGTGTAAAGATTACCTCACTTGCGACATTGCTTTCAATGCGGTTATGCCTCTAAGTCGTGCTTCGACACGTGGGAGATATAGCTGCATCGAGGGCATTTCAAGTTGGTATCTGAGCCTTCCCCGGCCTTAGGAGCCCCACTGCTTGATCGTTATTAGCAGCCGTTGTTGAGTCTAGAAAAATGTTTTGAGTCCTTTAGGATTATATATATCGGAGAGTTAGGAATTCTTTTTACTCCCCAGTCCCTTCATCGCTCTGGTAAGGCATCTTGACGTAGAGTTTTGACTCTTCTCTTCTCAAATTTCACAAAAAAAAATTAGGATCACGCGGGTATCTTGGAATCGTTTCGATGGTTTTGTGAAGAGAACATTGTCTTGGTGCCTCCTGTCAGGGGTTTTGTGGCAGTGTCCCGAGGAGTTGAGCTCCGAGGTGTTGTCGTCACAATTTTATCGTTGCAGTTCTGGAATACCTGAGTTTAGTACGCCGACATCGAAAATCTCTTTTATGCAGTTGTTGGTGAGATAACCTTGACGCCACCCAGTACTGGGGCGGGAGTTCGGGAGTATTGCCATAACTCGTATAACGGATGCTTTTCGAAGGTTGAGGTAGACGATTTCCGAAGGTTTCTTGGTTATGTGTTGAAGGATGGATACAGCTGGATGTAGGATTTGCTAGATTTGGGTGAGATATTATGCTTCCCCTGTATCCCCAACACCTGATTGCATAATCGGAAAGGTTCGGGAGTTTCATAGGTGGGAATTCAAGTAGCTCGTAGGATATCTTTCCCACAGATGTATGATATGAAATTGGGGTTTGACGTCTAGTGGTCCGCCTATTCACGGTTGGTTTTACAGTGGTCTCGTTGTGTCTTAAAGAGTCCTTGGCTATGCCGACTCGGGGACGCTTCGTATGTCATGTGCACTGCCTTGTACATGATGGTGTTGTACGATCGAGCCCGTGTAGGCCCCACCACGAAAACTTCGGGCGAAATCTCTATCATATGTTTGTTCCAGCTTATTCTGCAAGCCAATCTTTTGTTTTGTTTTGAGTTGTGGTATTCGAGTTGCTTCGAAGTCAAATGTTGATTCCATACCTTTTCCAAGTGGTGTTCTCATATTCCTATGTGAATACTAATCCTCCTCGATCATCGAGTTTGTCATTTCAATTTCTTTTCAATGGCGTGTTTCTCTTCAAGTGGATCCGATCACTTCAACATTCACAAGATCAATTATCATTTCTTCTCAACGATGCTTGTTTCATCCGTTCCAAGTGGTCTTTGTTTTTCCCACTCACCCACCCTTCTTCTTCGAGGACTCAGATTTCTTATTCAAGTATCCTTTTATTAATGGGAAGCTTCTCCATTCCTTTTCCATCAATATTCTTATCCGGTGATTCTCAGGAAGATGCTAACGAAGCTTCAAATTCGTCTCGCGTCACTCATTTTCTTCTCTGGTGGGACCAATTCAAGCTTTCGGTGTTGATCATATCTTTTTCCTCATTTCAAATACCTTCTCATGCCGGTGCACCTCATATTCATTCACTTCTCGCTATTTAATTGTTCCGGAGTGCTGAAGATATCTCGAAGATTCGTGTATCCACTCTTCTTTCATTCAAGCTATTTCGAGGATGTTATCTCTTTCAAGCCATTTACATTCAACCGGTCCAATCTCTCTTTGAAATCGTTCTACGGTGTATCTTTTCAGTGGGCCCTAACCCACAGGTCTTTTTCCAGGATCTTACCTGACTCTTCTTATTTTCCCAGAGGTATTCTCAAATTTCTTTCGAAGTTTGACGTAAGAATGATTTATCATCAGTCAAATGTGTTCTCCAAGATCTTTCAAATTCTTTTCATCGTTGGTTCAACGTCTTCGTTTTGATTCTTCCGGAGTGGCTAAACGATTCTTGATGGTGTTTCTCATTGTCATTCTCATATTTTGAAGACCGAAGAACATTCTTCTTTCAACCTTGCTCCATTCTCTTCATGATTCGTCATTCGAGATTGTTGCCATCCTCACATAATCGTTTTCGATTGTCAGAATTCTTTTCACCCATACGGAGCAATGCAAGAGTCTTCTCAGTTTGTTATCCGGAGTCCATCAATTCAGGTTTATTTATCCTCAGCTGTCATTTATCATTCTCTAATCTTACCGGTGCATGATTCAAGTTTTCTCTAATCGGCTCATGATCTCTTCGTTCTCGTGGATCTAAATTCCCTCAAGCACCTTCGTGCATTTGATAATTCTTCCCAGTGTTTCTTTATTTTTCTTCTTCGTTCATTTTCAATTCTTATGGTGGTTCTTCCAAGATTTTTGTCTTCCTTCGTTTATCATATTAATTCTTTTGTTGTTTCATTCTACCGGTGGTTCTTTGAATACCTTCTCAAGTTTGACTTATATCTCTCTTAATCCTTTCTACGAGAATAAGTAATATGCCAAATCCATTGCTTGTCATCAATTTAATGGGTGAAGGATAAGCATAATGTAATTCTTATTCTTGTTCCATCGAGTAAATTCAATTCCTTATTTCGGAGGCTCATCAAATTCTCGTCTTCATTTGTTTCATCTTTCTTTTCCGGAGTTCTAGTTTTCCGCTTTATCTCATCACGAAGTCCATCTAAATCATTACAAGGTTTCACCTTGTGTTTCGAACTTCTCTTTATTTTTGTTATTCTTTTGTTTTACCGGAGTTCTTCATGAAGGTTCTACATGATGGTTCATAAAGGATGTTATTTCTTCTCCAAGTTTTTCATCGAGATTTTTCTAAGAAGCTCAAGCTTTCTTCATATTGTAATCCGGAGTGCAATTCTTTCTTCCGTATCATTGGAGGTGGTATTATGTCATTCTTGATAATTTGAATTCATGTTTCACGATTCACATGTTGTCATGAATGAGGTATTCTAAATCCATCAATCTCATCATTGGAGTTATCTTGGGTTCTATTTCACCTAAAGCCTTTCCCTAAGGATTGTTGCTATCATGGTACTCATAAATGACCCAAGTTCTTCTTTTATCCTCCCGGTGAAATAAGTTTCTCGTCTCCTTGTTGATACCAATCCAATATATTATTTTTTCATTAGTGGCAGAATTTCACCTCATAGTTTTGAGATGTTTTCCATAAGCCCACAACAAGCTTACTCTTTTCATTGTTGGTTGTCCAACAACTCCGTTCAACTTTTTCTTCGTAGGCATGCTCTTTCAATTCTATTTGCGAGAGTTGTCATTTCTGTCTCCGATCTCTTATTCTGACGATCTACCTTCTTTTCTTTCGTTCCGGAGGCATTGTGACGTTGCTCTCTTCGTCCTATCATCTCGTTTGCCAAGATCATTTTTTTCCTTGCTTATCCATCCAAATGGAGTGTCGTGCCCCTTTTCAAGTTCTTTCATCTTATCAAGTCTTTCATCTCTTTTCAACCGGAGTGCTACCCAAATCGGTTCTTTCTTATTCCTCTTTCTTAACGGAGTGTTTGCAACTTTGTTCTTCTTCGTTGCATTCTTCCTTTCAATTTGTTCGACCTCTCAAGGTTCATGGTTTCACTTATTGGTCAAAGAAGCAACTAAATTCTACCTCTTCTCTTTCTCTTCCATTTTTCCCTCTGGTGCCATTCTAGATCTCAGGACGAGATCCTCTCGTAGTGGTGGAGTGTTGTAATGCCCCAAGTCTGGAGCTTCAGGTGCCTTCCATAATTTCCGGGTTTCGTCATGTGAATTGTTTGGTCCGTTGCATTTCATCTTTGCATCATGTGCATTGCATCATGTCATCTTGCACCCTCTTTTTAAAAACTCAACTAAATAAATGGCATGGATCTTTGATCCATTTAAATCGAGGAAATTCACATGGTGAGTTCTCTTTATAACATATCCTCCTAATATTTAGGGAGCTATTATAAAATATTTCTTTAAGTCGGAATCACCCATAACACAATTGCACTACACTTCAACTCTTCCCTTACCCGACTCATCCTCCTACCCTTCCGTTTCAACCTTTTAAGTTAAATTGCAAATTGGGTTTGCGATTTTACTTTCTCCATTAATGTTCCAAATCTGCCCATAAATCACATCTATTGTGTAGGGTCACCTCCTATAATTTCAACCCATTTGGAGTTCATTTGAATGGGTTTCGAAATTAAAAACTTGCCGAGCTAAATCCAACGCGTGTGGATTTTCCTTCCTCTAAAAATCCTCAGGCCATTTTTATCAAATTCCCCGTATTTTTGCGAGTCCGGGAAATTTATCCGCGTACTAAAATTCTTTCCCTAACCTCCCTTTTTTCCTTTTCTTCTCCTTATTTTGTTTTCTGCTAAAAATAAGAGAGAGAGAGAGAGAGAGGAGTTCAACCGAGGCCTCATGGCCTTTTCCCCCTCCCCACTTATTTAGCCAAGGCCAGCCGCCAGCCTCCCGCAGCCCTTTTGCACTGAGGCCGGCCTGCTAGGCCCAGCAGAGCCCGATCCATCCAAACCCTATCTCTCTTCCCTCGACCACCCGTTCCCTCGTCCTCCCTCCGCCGCCACACACGCCTCGCGCACCATTCCCTCGCTCCCACACGCATCGCCAGGGAGAGGTGCTCCTCAGCATGCGCGAGCCCCGAGCCCCGCCTCCTTCTCCTACCAGCGCCGCCGTCCTTCGCCTCCTCCGCCCGCTGGTTGTACCTCTACTCCTCCCGTGCGCCTCCATGTCGCGCAGCCAAGCTGGCCTCCTGCTCCGACGCGGTTGTGCCGCAGCGTGTCCTCCATTGCCGGCGCTCACCGTCCTCCACGAGCAGCCGCGTCCCGCCATGGCCATGCCCCCTGCCGGCCTCTCCTTCCTCGCCGACCCTGTGTCACCTCGTCCACATCGCCCTTGCTCCTCCACGCGCCGGCGACCAGCCACCTGCGCGCCCGACGCCGCCCCGCCTCCAAGTTCGCCATCGCCATGGCCCCTCCGTGCGACCCCTTCCTCTGCTACTCCTCCCTCCACGCCCTGCTGCAGATGCTCTTCCCGGCGCCGCCCGTCGCCGCCACCCGACCTCCTCGTCGCCTCGCTGTGCTATGGAGCTCCTGCCTGAGCATTCCCCTTCGGCCAACTCTGTTGCTGCCGCCGCTGCTTCGATCTTCCTTGGTGTAGCTCGTTTCCGACAAATGGCAGCCCGATGGTTACCTCCCCGCTAAGTACCATCGACCCAAGAACATCTCGAGAACGTCTACAACCACTCCGTTCCCAGACCGCCAAGTCCATCTCCGAGGATTTCACCAAGTACCCGGACGCCCGATGCTTAGAACGCCTGCCGTCGGCCCCGTGGACGTCAAGTACCCCTACGAACCGTGTACGACTACTGCCGTCGAAGTCCGCGAGTACCACTACGTTTGCCATGTACATCTACACCAAGACTGGACCGACAAGTACCGCAAGAACGTTTGTACCTCTACCGTCACCGTGGATCCGACAAGTACCCCTACAACAAGTGTACCTCTACCGTCGTCTTCGGAATCGCTAAGAACGACAAGTACCTTGATGCCCGATTCATAGAACAACTACCGTCGCCGACGACCCGAGTACCACTACCGTCGACCCTCGAAGACCCCGTGGACGTCTAGTTCCATGTCGCGACCCCGAACATCTACGAACGCGTACGACTTCCGTGGCCGAAGACCCGTGTACAACTACCGTCGCCGTGTATGACTACCTCCACTATGAACGTCCTGAGAACATCTACTTCCTTTGCTTTGCACCGAACGAGAACCGTCCCTTTTGCACGCTTCGAAGGTATAACCCCGAGACGATCGTCCGAGAACATTTGCATGTGTTGTTTGAGATGCTCATGTTTGCACTGTGTCCAATTTGTCACTCGTTTCCTTGTCTCCAACTCGTGGGACATCCGGTATCCGGGAGCGCCCCACCATCTTCTGCACGCAACCGCACACTTCTCCTTTGCATCGGTATCTCAATCGAGTTACCGGAACCAGAACGTTGTCGTGGCACCGTTTTCGTTACCGTTGCCGTGGCACCCTTTTCCTTTCCACCACGGTGACAAATGCTTCATAATGCTCTTGTCAACTTTTAATAAAAATTGCATAAACTTGTTCATGTCATCCGCATCATGATAACAACAATTAAAATGTTTAATTTGTTGTTTGCATTAATTTGCTAAATGCATATGGGGAGTTACCGGATTTGTTGTTTGTTATATCCGGCCCCATTTAAATTGTTTAGATTGTATAGTTTTATTATGCTTCACCTCTTGCCATGTTAACCAACTTTTAGTATTGTTGAGTACCTAACCGAGAGTGAACTAAATAAGTGATGTGGTGTTCCGTCAATATGCAACGGAGTTGCATATTGAGCTCCACTTAATTTGTAGTATTGTTTGTGCACTTTGCCATGCCATGCTTCATTTAACCGGACATGCATCATACTTGATTGTGCATCATGCCATGGTTGTTTACTATATTGTTTGCTTCTTTCCGGTGTTGCTTCTTCAGGTTAGTTCCGATAACGTTGCGTTTGTGAGGATCCGTTCAACTTCGTTCGTTTGTCTTCTTCATGGACTCCTTCTTCTTCCTTGCGGGATCTCAGGCAAGATGACCATACCCTCGAAATCACTTCTATCTTTGCTTGCTAGTTGCTCGCTCTTTTGCTATGCCTATGCTGCGATACCTACCACTTGCTTATCATGCCTCCCATATTGTTGAACCAAGCCTCTAACCCACCTTGTCCTAGCAAACCGTTGTTTGGCTATGTTACCGCTTCGCTCAGCCCCTTTTATAGCGTTGTTAGTTGCAGGTGAAGATTGAAGTTTGTTCCTTGTTGGAACATGGAGATGTTGTTCCTTGTTGGAACATGTTTACTTGTTGGGATATCACAATATATCTTATTTAATTAATGCATCTATATACTTGGTAAAGGGTGGAAGGCTCGGCCTTATGACAGGAGTTTTGTTCCACTCTTGCCGCCCTAGTTTCCGTCATATTACTGTTATGTTCCCGGATTTTGCGTTCCTTACGCGGTTGGGTTATAATGGGAACCCCTTGACAGTTCGCCTTGAATAAAACTCCTCCAGCATGGCCCAACATTGGTTTTACCATTTGCCACCTAGCCTCTTTTTCCCTTGGGTTAGGCCAGCCCAAGGTCATCTTATTTTAACCCCCCGGGGCCAGTGCTTCTCTAAGTGTTGGTCCAACCCAGAGCACCGTGCAGGGCCATCCCTTGGCAACTTGGGTTACGTCGGCTCCTGTACGCTTAGCTTATCCGGTGTGCCCTGAGAACGAGATATGTGCAGCTCCTATCGGGATTGTCGGCATAGCAGGTGGTCTTGCTGGACTTGTTTTACCATTGTCGAGGATGTCTTGTAGAACCGGGATACCGAGTCTGACCGGAATGTCTCGGGAGGAGGTCTATTCCTTCATTGACCGTGAGAGCTTGTGATGGGCTAAGTTGGGACACCCCTGCAGGGATTTGAACTTTCGAAAGCCGTGCCCGCGGTTATGGGCAGATGGGAATTTGTTAATGTCCGGTTGTAGAAAACCTGAAGTTGACCTTAATTAAAATGAATCAACTGCATGTGTAACCGTGATGGTCTCTTTTCGGCGGAGTCCGGGAAGTGAACACGGTGTTGGAGTTATGCTTGACGTAGGTTGTTCTAGGATCACTTCTTGATCATACTTTTACCGACCGTGCTTTGCCTTCTCTTCTCGCTCTCATTTGCGTATGTTTAGCCACCATATATGCTAGTCGCTTGCTGCAGCTCCACCTCATACCTTTACCTTACCCATAAGCTTAAATAGTCTTGATCGCGAGGGTGCGAGATTGCTGAGTCCCCGTGGCTCACAGATACTTCCAAAAGCAGCTTGCAGGTGCTGATGAGTTCGTGCAGATGACGCAACCAAGCTCAAGGAGGAGCTCGATGAAGATCTTGTCCTTTGTGTTGTTTCGTTCTAGTTGATCAGTAGTGGAGCCCAGTTGGGGTTGATCGGGGACCTTGTCGCATTTGGGGTTCTTCTTTTATGTTGGTTCCGTAGTCGGACCTTGATTGTATTTGGATGTTGTAATGCTTTATTCATGTAATTGTGTGAAGTGGCGATTGTAAGCCAACTATGTATCTCTTTCCCTTATGTATTACATGGGATGTGTAAAGATTACCTCACTTGCGACATTGCTTTCAATGCGGTTATGCCTCTAAGTCGTGCTTCGACACGTGGGAGATATAGCCGCATCGAGGGCATTTCAAGTTGGTATCAGAGCCTTCCCCGGCCTTAGGAGCCCCACTACTTGATCATTATTAGCAGCCGTTGTTGAGTCTAGAAAAATGTTTTGAGTCCTTTAGGATTATATATATCGGAGAGTTAGGAATTCTTTTTACTCCCCAGTCCCTTCATCGCTCTGGTAAGGCATCTTGACGTAGAGTTTTGACTCTTCTCTTCTCAAATTTCACAAAAACAATTTAGGATCACGCGGGTATCTTGGAATCGTTTCGATGGTTTTGTGAAGAGAACATTGTCTTGGTGCCTCCTGTCAGGGGTTTTGTGGCAGTGTCCCGAGAAGTTGAGCCCCGAGGTGTTGTCGTCACAATTTTATCGTTGCAGTTCTGGAATACCTGAGTTTTGTACGCTGACATCAAAAATCTCTTTTATGTAGTTGTTGGTGAGATAACCTTGACAATCACCCAGTACTGGGGCGGGAGTTCGGGAGTATTGCCATAACTCGTATAACGGATGCTTTTCGAAGGTTGAGGTAGACGATTTCCGAAGGTTTCTTGGTTATGTGTTGAAGGATGGATACAGCTGGATGTAGGATTTGCTAGATTTGGGTGAGATATTATGCTTCCCCTGTATCCCCAACACCTGATTGCATAACCGGAAAGGTTCAGGAGTTTCATAGGTGGGAATTCAAGTAGCTCGTAGGATATCTTTCCCACAGATGTATGATATGAAATTGGGGTTTGACGTCTAGTGGTCCGCCTATTCACGGTTGGTTTTACAGTGGTCTCCTTGTGTCTTAAAGAGTCCTTGGCTATGCCGACTCGGGGACGCTTCGTATGTCATGTGCACTGCCTTGTACATGATGGTGTTGTACGATCGAGCCCGTGTAGGCCCCACCACGAAAACTTCGGGCGAAATCTCTATCATATGTTTGTTCCAGCTTATTCTGCAAGCCAATCTTTTGTTTTGTTTTGAGTTGTGGTATTCGAGTTGCTTCGAAGTCAAATGTTGATTCCATACCTTTTCCAAGTGGTGTTCTCATATTCCTATGTGAATACTAATCCTTCTCGATCATCGAGTTTGTCATTTCAATTTCTTTTCAATGGCGTGTTTCTCTTCAAGTGGATCCGATCACTTCAACATTCACAAGATCAATTATTATTTCTTCTCAACGGTGCTTGTTTCATCTGTTCCAAGTGGTCTTTGTTTTTCCCACCCACCCACCCTCCTTCTTCGAGGACTCAGATTTCTTATTCAAGTATCCTTTTATTGATGGGAAGCTTCTCCATTCCTTTTCCGTCAATATTCTTATCCGGTGATTCTCAAGAAGATGCTAACGAAGCTTCAAATTCGTCTCGCGTCACTCACTTTCTTCTCCGGTGGAACCAATTCAAGCTTTCGGAGTACCCGATCGTTTAGTATGTTGCTATTGCTTTCTTCATGACTTATACATGTTCCTATGACTATGAGATTATGCAACTCCCGTTTGCCGGAGGAACACTTTGTGTGCTACCAAATGTCACAACGTAACTAGGTGATTATAAAGGAGCTCTACAGGTGTCTCCAAAGGTACATGCTGGGTTGGTGTATTTCAAGATTAGGATTTGTCACTCCGATTGTCGGAGAGGTATCTCTGGGCCCTTTCGGTAATGCACATCACATAAGCCTTGCAAGCATTGCAACTAATGAGTTAGTTGCGAGATGATGTAGTATGAAACGAGTAAAGAGACTTGCCGGTAACGAGATTGAACTAGGTATTGAGATATCGACGATCGAATCTCGGGCAAGTAACATACCGATGACAAAGGGAACAAAGTATGTTGTTATGCGGTCTGACCGATAAAGATCTTCGTAGAATATGTGGGAGCCAATATGCGCATCCAGGTTCCGCTATTGGTTATTGACGGGAGACATGTCTCGGTCATGTCTACATTGTTTCGCGAACCCGTAGGGTCCGCACGCTTAACGCTACGATGACAGTTTCATTATGAGTTTATATATTTTGATATACCGAAGTTTGTTTGGAGTCCCGGATGTGATCATGGACATGACGAGGAGTCTCGAAATGGTCGAGACATAAAGATTGATATATTGGAAGCCTATGTTTGGACATCGGACGTGTTCCGGGTGAAATCGGCATTTTACCGGAGTACCGGTAGGTTACCGGAACCCCCCCGATAACCTAATGGGCCTTAATGGGCCTAGTGGAGGAAGAGAGGTGGCCTAGGGGCTGCCGCGCGCCCCTCCCCCCAAGTGCGAATTGGACAAGGAGGGGGGGCGGCGCCCCCCTTTCCTTTCTTCCCTCTCCTCCTCCCCCCAAGTCCTAATTCAACTAGGGAAAGGTGGGGAGTCCTACTCCCGGTAGGAGTAGGACTCCTCTGGCACGCCTCCTCCTAGGGCCGGCCGCACCCCGCCTTTGCTCCTTTATATACGGGGGCAGGGGGCACCTCTAGACACACAAGTTGATCCTCGTGATAGTTTTCTTAGCCGTGTGCGGTGCCCCCTTCCACCATACTCCTCGATAATATTGTAGCAGTGCTTAGGCGAAGCCCTGCGACGGTAGAACATCAAGATCGTCACCACGCCGTCGTGCTGACGGAACTCTTCCCCGACACTTTGCTGGATCGGAGTCCGGGGATCATCATCGAGCTGAACGTGTGCTAAAACTCGGAGGTGCCGTAGTTTCGGTGCTTGTTCGGCCAGGCCGTGAAGACGTACGACTACATCAACCGCGTTGTCATAACGCTTCCGCTATCGGTCTACGAGGGTACGTAGACAACACTCTCCCCTCTCGTTGCTATGCATCACCATGATCTTGCGTGTGCGTAGGAAAATTTTGAAATTACTACGTTTCCCAACACAAACCAACTCCATTTAACATGTTGCTAGTTGCATTAGCTCAAAACACAACATATTGACATGTCATGATCATGCATCATATTGTGCACTGTATTTGTCCCCTCTCGATAGACGTGCTTCCGACGATGAGTTCGATGACACCGATGAAGAGCTATATTATCTTCAGAAGTGCCAGGCAAGCAAAACCCCCTTGTTCATTCCGATACAATCCCACTCTCTTGCTCCTGCTCTCTTTTACTGCATTAGGAAAACTCTGTTTCAATGGTTACATGCTGCGGTAGCTAAACCCCTTTCCTCTGCATCACCTGTCATTGCCATAGTAAATAGATGAAACCCACTAGCATGAGTAGGAGTTGTTTGAGCCCTGATGTGCCTACTCATTCATGCTTGTTTGTCGTGCCTGCTATTGCTTAGGGTTGTGTCAGGTCTGATTCATCGGGGATGAATCGGAGGTGTGTGAACATGTCCTACTGTTGAGAGCTAAGGGTGTGAACACGATTTGGTAAAGGTATCGGTGAGAGGCCATGTAGGAGTACATGGTGGGTTGTCTCATTGAAGCCGTCCTTAGGAACTGAGTTCTGTGTTTGTGATCCATGAAACAGCTACTACCACACGTTGGGCCCTGAAATATGACCCTGCTCGACTTATTAACCGCCCTTGTCCTCTATCCAGGAGTTGCAACTAGTTTATGGTGTTTGTAGGATATGTGTTGGCGGCCGTGCGTAGCGCTGACCCTAGGGTGGGCTATGATGCGGTAGATACACCGTGGCCGGGTATGCCGGGCGCCCCTTTGGCGTCTCGGGACCTTGTACACATCGTTTGGGGCCGTTGAGGACACCTCGGCCGGATTTCCTTGCGGATGGTACCCGAATAGGCGATAAACCTGGAGTTGAGACTTGTGCGGTTAGTCAGGTCGTGGTCGACACCCATGTCGGCTTTTGCTTGAAGTCTGCCGAGCACATGTCGTGTGCAGACGCTAAGTGGTGGAAACATGTGTGAAGAAGTACACCCCTGCAGGGTTATAAAAGATCTATTCGAATAGCCGCGTCCACGGTAAAGGACTTCTGGGTTACCTATAACAGTTCATAGATAACTTGAAGTGGATACTCTAAAACTCGCAAGATAAGCATGAGTGCTATGGATGGCGTTCTCGTAGGTAGATGGGAGCGGATCCATAGTGGTGTATTGATATGGTGAATATGTGGACTCGTGTGCGCCACCTCAAAAGAGTTACTTGCAGTCGTAGTTTAAGATAGACACCGAGTCAAAGCTGGCTTGCTGCAGTTAAACTCCACCACCCCCTTGTTGATACCGATGCATATGTAGTTAGTTCTGATGTAAGTCTTGCTAGGTACATTTGTACTCACGTTTGCTCAATTTATGTTTTGCAGAGAGACGCCAGTCTCGCTAGTAATTCCGTGTGGACTTAGACGTTTAGCTTGATACCTCAGCTATGATCTTGTGTCCTCGGCAGGATCTGGTAGATAGTCAGGCTTCTCAGCCTTTTTCATT
The DNA here is from genome assembly GCF_018294505.1 of Triticum aestivum. Lineage (NCBI taxonomy): Eukaryota > Viridiplantae > Streptophyta > Magnoliopsida > Poales > Poaceae > Triticum > Triticum aestivum. The sequence goes on along the minus strand of NC_057797.1, from coordinate 709,869,745 downwards.
TGTAGATGTCTGTACTCAGACATGTTAAGCTTTCGCATGTGCTTGTTGCTTGTATGCTCTGTATGTTGGGTCATGAGACCCATGCTTGTAATACTTGGCTCCTCGGAGCCTAATGAATAAATACTTTGAGTCGTAGAGTTTTGTTGTGATGCCATGTTGTATTTGCACATATCGAGCATATTGTGTGTATGTTATTGAAATGCTTGGTATGTGTGGGATCCGAAAATCTAGTTGTTTATCCTTGGTGGCCTCTCATATGGGGAAATGTAGTCTGGTGTTTCCACTGAGCCTTGGTAGTATGCTACAGCCCGGTTTACTGAAGTCCTGCTATCCTGCTATAGCCCGAGTTCCCGGAGTCCTGTTAGCCCAGTTGCTACAGCCCGAATTTACACGCTGATGACCGACATGTTCGATGTTGTTTCATGTATGCCTGTCCTCGTAAGTTAGTGCCACTTTAGGTTCACGACTAGTCATGTCGGCCCGGGTTCTCTGTCATATGGATGCTAGCGACACTATCATATACGTGAGCCAAAAGGCGCAAACGGTCCCGGGCCAGGTAAGGTGGCACCCGTGGGAATACCGTGCGTGAGGCCGCAAAGTGATATGAAGTGTTACATGCTAGATCGGTGTGACTTAGGATCGGGGTCCTGACAGTTAAATACTTGTTTAATCATATTACTTGTCTTATAGAATGTTTGAACCCAACTTAGTGATAAAGAAAGAAAGAGTTGTTGATAGTGAAATCTTTTTGACAAGCATAAGAGAAATTTATCGGAGTTACTTTCTTGCGTAAGAAATCAATAAAACTTGTTGCAAAATATTTTGGTTAAGTTGTGAGTTATTTGAGCAAGTAGAGTAATTTGAGTTGTTGACGTTATGCTTGGTGTGTATAAGGATGACATCGGTCATTTTTATCACTATATGATGCATGTGTTGTTTTGCATTTCATGGCATGCTATGACACCGGTCCTTTTTAGTTGAAGGTTAAACCTGAATATAACTCAACTTGAATATACCGTTGACTGGGTCATGGTGCCGCTGAATCCAGTTTTTTTCCAGTGCAACCACATTTGCCTTTGTGGGAAGGCCTTGATTCGGTCCATTGACACGGCCTCTGGTCGGTGCCTCCATCTAGGGAAGGTTGTGTCGTGCTTGCCCTGGCCTGGTAACCAGACATAATCTTGTGTGCTCGTTGATGAGATTATGGTACCGAGTCCCCGAGTGGGAGTGTTTGGACCGCGACGGTGGTCGGGGAGTCTTTGGTAGACACGGGGCCACCTAGGACCAGCCCGTTGGGGATTTGGGTCGGAGTGGCCGGGAGAGTGCTATGGCAATGGAGGGGTTTTGACGGAATGTCGTTGGTCCACCCGAATGGGAGTGCGAGGCCATGGGTTCCGTGGTGTGGGTACGGTGTGCTACCTCTGCAGAGTGTGTAATCTATCGATAGCCGAGTCCACGGTTACGGACACCTCATAGTAGGTCCCACCATGAGTCAACATTTAATAAAAATTGCACACTAAGCTATGAACTTTGCATTGTTGATGGATGGCAGAAAGGCCATCGACGCATTTGGGACCAAATGATGGTCGTGGTTGTGATCGCCGTAAGGATCATGAGTTGTTCTTGAGAAAAACCACTTTGGTGGTGTGTTTGTAATCTAACCATTTTGGTGGTGTGTTTGTGATCTAGAGATGATCACGGTTGGTAAGCTGTCCCAAGGGACGTTCGAGCATGATCACATCATGTTGGCATATAGTGTTGCATTTTTAATAATTGGTTAAATATCATAATATTGTTTGTCATTATGATTATGCCTGTTGTGAGCTTGCAAGTACGTTCAATGTACTGACCTGGCGTGTCATGCCAGATTTCAGGAAAGTATATTTGGAGAGGAGCGATGTTCGAGTCTAGATCGTGTCCACATCGGTGTCCCTGTGATATGGCGTTTCCGCCACGACGTTATTCCGCTGCCACGTAGTTGTTCGGATCGAGGCCCCTTTATGTTCACTAAATAATGTACATATTGTTCAGTCACACTGAGTGTGCCGCTTGGCCTCGACAGCTGTTGTAATGTAACTCTGTTCTGCTAGCATCAATAAAGCGGTTGTTATTCTGTACCAAGATGTTGTGTGTTGCCAGAAGACATGGTCTCTGGGCTGGCAATGCATGGTAAACCGGTCGCTCTGAGCCGGGGCGCCACACCCGTTACGCCCTATTCGAATTAGGCCCAGTAGCGTCTTCTGGGCCATCCAATATGATTCCAGCCCATTTTCACTTCTGGCCCATGTATGGCCCATGACATCTTTCAGCCCATATGAGGCCCTATGTAACTCTTGGCCTATTAACGGCCCGTGGTGAAACTGGCCCGTAATGAACAGTGTATCACTTTATACCCATTAACGGCCCATGGTGAAACTGGCCCGTAAAGAATAGTGTATCACTTTATACCCATTAACGGCCCGTTATTCCGTTGGGCCGTTTCCAGCCCATGTTATCTTTCGGCCTTCTCAGAGCCCATTTATTCTTGGGCTATTTTCCAGCATTCGTTTACTTACGACCTGTTACTGTCATTTTCTGCTTGTGGGCCAAATTCAGCCTGTGGTTATAGTCGGCCCGTTTGTGGTCCGTTAATACGTTGGGCCGTTTTCATAGCATCATCAAATACGGCCTATTAACGATGGCCCGTTATGGTCAGCCCATGAACGGACGATTCCAACTGTAGCCCGTTTACATCTAGAATGCGGTCTGTTTGGCCCATGTTTGGCCAATCGATCATATGGCCCATAGAAGGCCCATTGTTTCTACGGCACGTAGAAGGCCCATTGTTTCTATGGCCCGTAGAAGGCCCACTGTTTCTACGGCCCGTAGAAGGCCCATTGTTTATACGGCCTGTATAAGGCCCATTGTTTCTATGGACCGTAGGAGGCCCAGTGTCACTACAGTAAATATTAGCCCATGGTTATTGTGGCCTAGTTTTAAAAAATAGGTTATTGCAGCCACTAGCAAACCGCAGAAAAAGAACTGCACTGACTACAAGCAAACAAATAAATAAGACAACAAGGAAATAAATAAGCAAGCAACTTACACTAGGCTATCACGGCTATTACACATATTACATCCACTGGGCATCAAAGTTCGCCACCAGTGCAAATATAGGGAACACAGCAGCATATAAACGCCGCAGCAAAACAAGTCCAGAACTGAAACCACTTCAGAAGAGCTCAAGAAACAATATCTTGGGTACCCATAATGCTGGCAAGATGCTTAGCAAGCTTATTAACTTTCTCTTGTTTGGCGCTTAAGTCCTCCAGCGCTTGCTGTTGCACCAGAAAGTATGCATCTGAATTCTGCAGGGACTTCCTCAGTCCTTCGGCTTCCTGTCACATAACATCTGATCGATGTCTTTCAACTTGAAGTTGAGACTCAAGAAGCCGAACTGATTCAGTCAACGAGTTCGAAGAGCTGGTGCCAGCAGTGGTAGCCAGTAACTCGAACACTACATCAAGATAGGACTTTGGGGTTGTCTCAGTGTCTTCAATATAGTTTTTATCAACTTTCTTGGAGACCAACAGGGATGTCTCACTATCTTGAACCTTATCTGCATTACTTCCTTTACCATTGCATAACAGGGTACTCTTCTCCAATATTTTATCTGTGTTCTAAAAGAGAAACAAACAAACACATCTCAGGTTTACAATGTAGTATATGAAACTCATTTTGGTAAACCAGTTCAGTAGTAAGGTGGATAGGATAACAACATGAAACAAACATATATCTATGTAGTATGGTCACTGTATGGTCTATATCATTCTAGTTTATGTTTCAACTCAAGATAGATATAGTTCGAATCATATCTATTTAAGACAAAGCAGCATAGACAGAATATAAGTGTGGGAAACTACACAACAATAACAACACTTGTAATGTGCATGGCATGAGAACATAACTGTTTATTCAATTGAAACTGAAATCAACATAGAGCAAGTTACAACAGCAAACTGCCAAACACGTTGAAGAAATAGGTTTAAAACATACCTATTGCGCCATTGGAGTTTCAATTGCATCCTTCAAATTTGAAATTAGTTGGTATCAGTATATACAGTGATGCAAGAGCAAAGTAGTATGAACCATAGCTACGGAACCTGACCTGAGAACAATTCTTCTTCTGCTTTAAGCGTTGACTTCGGGTTCGGAGTGGTGGTCCTCGTGATTTGGGCACTGCAGTTGCCTTACTAACTGCTCGTGTTTGGGTGATCTGTGGTGGAGACAGTGCTGTGTCAACGGGAACTGGGTGTCTATCTGCTGCGGTTGGGGTTAGGAGCGGTGTAGTTGGTTCTCTGTCCAACTGGGTAGGGGTACAATCTACATGAGTGTGGGTTATGTGTGGTGGGGCTGGTTCTTGGGCAAGTACAACCGTGGTTCTATCTGCATCGACAGGTAGCACGATCTTTTCTAAAGACCGTGTTTTTACTCCCACAGATACTTCCATCACTCCCTCCAATTGAAATGGCTGATAAATAAGAAAAGTAATTGAATGTATAGACATTGTAAGATAGAAGGTGCAATGGATAGTAGGGAAGAAAACAGGGCATGAAATAATTCACACTTATGTTGTCTAAGCAAACAAAATAGCAGGACATAATTTCACATATATGATGGCTAATTAAATAGGATAGCATGACACAATTTCACATGTATGATGGCTAACTAAACAGGATAGAATGACATACTTCAAAATATGATGACTATGTAAACAGGATGACATGATATAACTATACGATGTGTCTATTAAAGTGGTTGGCATGCCATAAATCACAAACATGTCGTCGATGGAAACATGATGGCATGATATAATTCACGGATAGAATGACATAATTTAAAATATGATGACTATGTAAACAGGATGAGATGATATAACTATATTATGACTTTAGAAAATGGGTTGGCATGCCATAATTCAGATACATGCTGTCTATGTAAACATCATGGCATGACATAATTCAAATATATGATTTATATACTAAGGAAGTGAGCAGAGGGCAATCGCATATATGATGTGTCAACTAAGGAGATGGCATTCAATATTGTGTATATGATGTAAAAACTAAGCATTGCAATACAACATATGCATTATATGAGTAATATAACCCTGCCAAGTTTGAGCATACACCTCAAGGGATAATAGGACTGGTCATTTGCCTCTAAATCCTCCTCTGAAGAGCTATCTGTAACCAGCAAGATATCTGCTTCAGCAGGTAGCATTGTCTGCTCTGAAGACCTTGTTTTCACTCCAGATTTCTCCATCACCAATTCAAATGGCTGATGCACAGGAAGAGCAGTTGAATATACAAACATTGTCGACAAAAGCAATGAGAAATACAAAAAAAGGACGACATGATATAATTCACATATATGACGCTTGCCTAAACAGCATGGCATTGCATAATTCACATACATAATGCCTTGCAACAAGATAACATTGCATAATTCACATATATAATGTCTTGCAACAAGATGGCATTGCATAATTCACATATATGGTAATTAGACACTAAACAGGTGGCATTCACACAAAGCATGTCTAAACTAAGCAAATGACATAGCAATGCAAGATACCATACGCACGATATGAGCAACATAACCCTGCCAAGTTAGGGCATGCACCTCGGGGGGGGGGGGATATGACTGGTCATCTGTCTCTGAATCCTCCTCTGAGGAGCTATCGGTAACCAGCAAGACATGCGCTTCGTCAGATAGCATTGTCTGCTCTGAAGACCTTGTTTCCACTCCAGATTTTTCCATGACCGTGCCGAATGGCTGATGCACAGGAAGAGTAATTGAATGTACTAAAATTGTTGACAAATTTAACACGTAATAAAAAATGATGGCATGATATAATTCACATATAAGATGACTGGCTAACCAGGGTGGCATTGCAAAATTCACATATATGATGCCTGGCTAGACAAGATGGCATTGCATGATTCACATATACGATAAAGAAACTAAACAGATGGCATTGACACAAAGCATGTCTAAACTAAGAAGATGACATCTTTAATGTATACAGTAAGCAATGCAAGGCACCATATGCATGATATTACGAACATCAGCATGCCAAGTTAGAGCGAAGACCTCATGGGGTAAATAGGAGTGGTCTTCTCCTTCTGAATCCCCCTCAGAACAGTTATCTTCCTCTTGATTACGATCCGAAATGGGTGGAGGGGGGCTGCCTTTGCGCCCACCATGGAACGACGTCTGCATGAAATTTTATTGCCACGCAAGGCTCGTCTCTTTTTCTCTACATGATCAGTTCCATTGTGTACAATAACTGGCATGCATAGGAATAAACATAGTGAGATTATGTAAGGAGTGCATGCACAAATCCAGAGTGATGGTAGCAAACTGTGGATAGACCCAAAACCAATGATAGCAGGCAGATAATAGCTTTAGTTAAAAAATACAGATAATGGCTCCTTTAATGTTTGTTTGCACCCAACATGAAACTCATAGTAGACACCGGAGATTAACCAGATAGTAGACAGATAGTACTGATTGCTGCCCCAATATGTACCCCACAACCATTTAAAAACTCAAGTTTCAGCATTAGTTTGGACCTGACTCGGAGTCTAATAGGTGAACACGACGATAATGTAGCATGTCATCATATTAAGCGACGCATAACGTAAGCAGACACGGAAGAGTGCGACCTCTCTTGCGGACCCGTGTAGTCCTCAAGGTCATCTGCTCAGTTGATGATGGTAATGCAGTTGCCGTGGCTGCCGGCGGCGGGGAAGAAGATCTGAGGCGGCGAAAGACAGTCTGGAGAGCGGATCCCTGCTGTGGTGAACCCTTCCGTCGTTGGAGCAGCTGAGCTGGGGTGGAACACAGCGCCGCAGGAGCAGGACAAACCACACAAGGTTTTCTTTGACACATATCTGTAACAGAAGTAATTGAGTAAGGGCTTGTTTGAATTTGAGGATTCTAACAATGCAGGGATAGGAAATAGACAGGAATAGGATAGTAATGCACGTGCAAAACAGAGAATTTAAAAACACAGGATTTCTGCCAATCTGGGTGTTTGATTCACAACAATTGGAAGATCACAGGATGCAAAAAAGCATGGTGAGATTAAGTCAAACCACAAGAAAATGTACGGTTATAATGCTATTATGCTACTATCTCTTAGTCTTGTGCTTGATGAATAGGAATATGAAAAGGAGGAGAAGTGGAAATTAGAATTCCTACGGTTTTTCTCTCAAGGAGACACTAAAGGAACAAATCCTACAGTTTTCCTTTGTTCCATTCCTTTGCACCAAATTCATGAAAAGTAGTACCATAGGAAACTTTCCAATTCCGATGTTTTTCATTCACTTTTCCTTTCAAGCACTGGCGATTCTAGTAGGCAGGCTTGAGCAGGAAAATCCTACACTAAAAAAATGTTTTGTGCTACTTCTATTACTTTGGACCCAGGCCACTGCCATACTAGCTCAACTCCCAGGCCCATCGACAAATGCACAGCTCAAACGCGCAGAGATAAATAATGATGGCGTTCAAGAGAGTCCATCACGGATAGCTAAGTTGCCTGGTACCTCACTGCTTGTCATATAGTAGGATAAAATAATCGTATTTCCCGTTCCTACGAGTGCTCAGTGGACAATATATATATAACATGTAGAGTAAAAAGAGATGCAACAAGTGTACAACCTCTTTGGCGAAGCCATGTCGATCTCAGCGTGATTGGGTTGGCCAGTGAGGATGCTCCGACTGACTTGGCTGTCGGAGGAGGGGAAGAAGATCTTAGGCGTCTGGAGATGGAGCCCGAGGTACTGCTCCGCTGTGATGGAGGGTTTCATCGTTGGAGCAGCTCCGGTGAGTTGTACGACGCCGAGGCTGAAGCAGGACAAGAGAGACAACGAACAACGTTAACCTGAGTGGAATTCTAATAGCATCTCCAATACATGACGTAAAATACATAACCACAAAGTGCTAGATGTAAAATACATCAGCCGCTCATCTCTGAACTTAACTGTCGAAACTGAATTTAACTGTCGAAACTGAACTTAACTGTCGAAACTGAACTTAACTGTCGAAACTGAATTTTGCTGTCGAAACTGAATTTTGCTGTCGAAACTGAACGCACTAGCAAGGTGAGGCTACACGTCGGTCGACTGACTTTTTCATCTCTGGTCAGTCGATTTTGCAGCCGTTGGATACGAAATCAAGGGCCTGCGGTTCATCTTCAACCTCCACCCCCCTGAGCCGCCAGCCACCACCGGCCAAACAGCAGCCCCCCGCCGCCCGCGGCCGGTGGTGCGCCGCCCCGCCCGCCCCGAAAACACTCCCCACCGCCGGTCCGCCGCCGCCCCGGCCATCCCTCTAGGCCCCCCCGTGCCGAGCTTTTTCTCCGGCGATCCCCACGCCACCGCCCGCCAACCCCGCCACCGCCGGCGACCACCGCCCCCATCCTGAACCCTAAGATAGATAGTGGGGTACCTCTCCGGCGAGCCCCCCTCCCCGCTGCGGCTGGTTCTTCCTTCACCCCGGCGAGCCCCCCCCACCCCCTGAAAATCGACTGACCCAAAAGTCGATTCAGTCAACTGAAGTGTAGCTAAATCGGAGCAGCATCGCAAGCAAGAGCAAGAGCGAGAGCAGCAGCGCGAGCAAGAGCAATAGCAAGAGCAGACCAGGCAGGGGACCGAGAGCAAGAGCAGAGCAGCAGCTGCGAGCGAGAGCTAAAGCAGCAGCAGCTCCTACTGATGTGGACGTCGCCGCCGAGGGAGCGACGCCGTGGAGGAAGTGGCCGGCGACGCCGCCGTGGATGGAGCCGCGCCGTGTCGGCTCGGGACCGAGCGCCGGCAGCACCGTGAGATCGAATCAAGAAGAAAATGCGGCGATTAGTGTACAACCTCTTTGGTGGCGCCGATTAGGCCGCAGCTTCATCCGAGGAAACGGTGATGATGATGCTCTTCCGGTGGTGCAGGTGAAGACGGCGGTGTGGGAATGGAGGTGGCGCGAAAGACGAGGGGAACGTCGGGGCAGCTCCTTGGAGGTGGAGGACGGGGTGGCTGAACCGGCGGGACGATGAGATCGACGACGGATCCTCATCCGGTACGGTGGATGAGGGACGTCGAGGTGTTGCTGTGGACGACGTCGTCGGGGAAGAGGCTCCGGCTGGGTGGCGGACGGAGCAGGGTGTGGGGTTTCGTCGCGGGTTTTCGCGGCCTCGGTGTACGAATGGGTGGGCGGATGGGATGGCAGTGGGGAACCATGGCTTAGAGACGCGCTTGTCCGAAATGTGGGGTAAGTTACGAAAGTACCCCCACCGATTTGAGGCGGTTCTTTCGGTTCAGGGGTACCACGGGCATTTCGCGTGTCGGGATTTCACAGGAGGTGGGAGTTTTCGCGCGCGTTGTAATTTCGGAATAGCAAGGCGCGGGTTGAGATGGAGGGAGTTGTCGGAGCACAACGAGACAAAGATATATCTTAAATATTTCGGGCTAACAAGGCGCGGGTTGAAGAGGCGGGAGTTTCGCAGCACGATAGACAGAGACGCTAGCTTGAATTTTCGGCATAACAAGGCGCGGCTTGAAATTTCGGAAGAACAAGCTTAACGTGTACCCAAAAAAAGACAATTTGCACCTCAACACGCACAACACACACACAAACACCATTTAGACTAGAGTAAGGTACACGTGCATTGCACGCATGAGATTTGGCAACCAAATTATGAATAAATACCACATTATAGCATGCAAGCTTTGAGTCATATATGCATGATGTAGATGTTCGTTTAATTCTTATAGTTCATTTCATTCAAAATCATCTAGTTTTTATAAGAAAGCTAATCTATTTTAAGATTCATGGAATTGTGCGTCGTAAGACATAAAGTAAAAACAAATAATGGCAAATCATGTAGAAAAACATTTGGGCAATTCTGATACGGAAGATTCTAGAACAAATAAGAAGTGCTTGTGTTTTGATGTTTGTGCATTATGCTTAAGTTCAACCATGGAGTCTTCTAGATTATACATGTGGCGAAATCTGGTGGAATCTAGATGATATCCAACGGCCAGTAGTGCTCAAATTTGCCATCTTTGGACCATCGGATTCGCCTCATCCAACGACCATCTTTCAAAGTTAAAGTTACCCGCACACAATATAAAAAAATATAAAATATAATATATATAGGGGTATAGATATAGATATGTGATGCGAAAGCCGCCCATCATCTCCAATTAGAATAGTGTGTCCATGCACGGATGCGACGTGGCCAAATGATGTCTGCCATCGGTATCTCAAATTCAAATCAGTCTGACCTTGTTCAATGTGTATACATTACAACATGCTCGTTTCCAAACCACACCGCGCAGATCTCCGTTATATTCATGCATGCATGGGTTTCAAACATCAGGATCTCTTATTCAAATATTTGAATTCAACTTTACATTGATTATGACCTCACCTATTCTTTTACACCCACACAGTAGTCTTCTCTTTATAATTGTACCACTAACTTTCTCTCGTGCATGCATGCACACACACTACCAGTCGGCATTATCCATCGCACGCATGCAATCTTTTTCTTCAGGTCGGTCTCCCATGAAGGCACACACCCACACACATCCCCCTCTCCATCATATCGGGCATTCTTTATCTCTCACGCGTGCATGCGCAACGATCGATGTTCCTCTATGTATGTGTGTATATAGCTAGGTCTTTCATAGTTTTCCACACAAACCGATCAATCGATATATCCAGTGAGGTCTCACCCTCTTTCCCACGTCCACATCGATCAATCTATACCTCTCTATATAGGATTAACATATATAGCTAATACACCCACATTAATTATATATCCAACGTCCCCCTCTCATCATCCATGCCTTCCGCTTCATCTCTCAGACGCGTGCACAATGGCGAAGACAGGGGCAGTAAGGGCCCTGCCCCCTCCCCCCTAACATCACTATATATCGAGGCTAATATGAATGTGATCATTAGACAATTGCTGCTAAAAATGGTTTAAGTTCATGAATTGACCCTCCTCGTAAAGGATTAGCAATGCTTGGCCCCCTAGCTCATTTATTTTTCATGGCTCCGCCACTGCACGCAACAGCGCACGTGTTCGCCCCCTCTCTCTAAATATCGATCTCGCGCTTGTGCATTCCTTCATAGTCTCCCTCCACTCGGCCCCTTGCACCATCTTCTAGCCCCCACCGGATTTTGCCACATGTACAATCTGGCAGACTCCATGGTTGAACTTAAGCATAATGCACAAACCTCAAAACAACAGTGGTTCTCTTTTGTTCTAGAATCTTCCTTATCATAACTGCCCAAACTTTTTTTCTAGTTGAATTGCCATTATTTGTTTTTACTTTATGCTTTACAGCGCACAATTCCATGAATCATAAAATAGATTAAGGGCTTCTTTGATTCAAAGGATTCTCAAAGGAATTTTGGAGGATTCTAATCATTAGGAATTTTTCCTATCTTGGTTGTTTGATTCGTAGGATTGTAAACCATAGGAATTTTTCCATATGATTCATCTGCACTAGATTTCATAGGAAACATCCCATCCACTCAAACCTCTTTGAAAGAATTCTGTGTTTTTTCTATGCACAATCAAACACTCGTACAATCCTGTAGGATTCAAGACGACATTCCTATTCCTGTGTTCTTAGATTTTTTATAAAAACTAATTGATTTTGAATGAGATGAACGATAAGAATTAAACGAAGGGCTACATCAGGCATATATGACTCAGAGCTTACATGCTATAGTGTGGTATTTATTCATAATTTGGTTGCAAAATCTGATGCGTGCAATGCACGTGTACCTTACTAGTACTTTGAGTATGTGCAAAACACGTAAATTAGAATACCAATGGCACGCCACAAAGTGTCTCTCTTACAGTTCATGAAGCCACGTGGCACATGTGGAGGCGTTGTCGCGACCTCCTTGTGTGGATTGATCACAGTGACGTGCTGCTGGTTCCAGAAGAATGTACTTGTCCTCCTTGAGCCATACTGGCGGTACATGCACGAAGCGAAGATGTGCACGCACGCCACTCACACACTCATTCCCTCGCACGCAAACGCGGGTACATGGGCGGACGCAATTTTGTACCAAGATCCACCCCATGTGATAATTTGATGCGTGTAAAGTCGTTCACTTCATTGATGGTCAAGTAATACAGCGCATGCAAATTGAGTGGACGTGAGGGCAGAAGAAAGACATTATTACTCCACTGCGCGCATGCGATTAGTTAAATCATGGGTTGTGATGGCCCACAAGTATAGGGGATCTATCGTAGTCCTTTCGATAAGTAAGAGTGTCGAACCCAACGAGGAGCCGAAGGAAATGATAAGCGGTTTTCAGCAAGGTATTCTCTGCAAGTACTGAAATAAGTGGTAACAGATAGTTTTGTGATAGGATAAATTGTAACGAGCAACAAGTAACAAAAGTAAATAAAGTGCAGCAATATGGCCCAATCCTTTTGTAGCAAAGGACAAGCCGGAACAAACTCTTATAATAGGAAAAGCGCTCCCGAGGACACATGGGAATATCGTCAAGCTAGTTTTCATCACGTTCATATGATTCGCGTTCGATACTTTGATAATTTGATATGTGGGTGGACCGGTGCTTGGGTGCTGTTCTTACTTGAACAAGCATCCCACTTATGATTAACCTCTATTGCAACCATCCACAACTACAAAAAAAGTATTAAGGTAAACCTAACCATAGCATGAAACACGTGGATCCAAATCAGCCCTTTACGAAGCAACGCATAAACTAGGGTTTAAGCTTCTGTCACTCTAGCAACCCATCATCTACTTATTACTTCCCAATGCCTTCCTCTAGGCCCAAATAATGGTGAAGTGTTATGTAGTCGACGTTCACATAACACCACTAGAGGCTAGACAACATACATCTTATCAAAATATCAAACGAATACCAAATTCACATGACTACTCATAGCAAGACTTCTCCCTTGTCCTCAGGAACGAACGTAATTACTCACAAAGCATATTCATGTTCATAATCAGAGGGGTAATAATATGCATATAGGATCTGAACATATGATCTTCCACCAAATAAACCAACTAGCATCAACTACAAGAAGTAATCAACACTACTAGCAACCTACTAGCACCAATCCCGGACTTTGAGACAAGAATTGGATACAAGAGATGAACTAGGGTTTGGAGATGAGATGGTGCTGGTGAAGATGTTGATGGAGATTGCCCTCTCCTGATGAGAGGAGCTGTCGGTGTCAAAACCGGCGGATCTCGGGTAGGGGGTCCCGAACTGTGTGTCTAGGCTGGATGGTAATAGGAGGCAAGGAACACGATGTTTTACCCAGGTTCGGGCCCTCTTGATGGAGGTAAAACCCTACGTCCTGCTTGATTAATATTGATGATATGGGTAGTACAAGAGTAGATCTACCACGAGATCAAGGAGGCTAAACCCTAAAAGCTAGCCTATGGTATGATTGTTGTATATGAAGTTGTCCTACGGACTAAAACCCTCCGGTTTATATAGACACCGAAGAGGGTTAGGGTTACACAAAGTCGGTTACAATGGTAGGAGATCTTGAATATCCGCATCGCCAAGCTTGCCTTCCATGCCAAGGAAAGTCCCATCCGGACACGGGACAAAGTCTTCAATCTTGTATCTTCATAGTCCTGGAGTCCGGCTGAAGGTATAGTCCGGCTACCCGAACACCCCCTAATCCAGGACTCCCTCAGTAGCCCCTGAACCAGGCTTCAATGACGACGAGTCCGGCGTGTAGATTGTCTTCGGCATTGCAAGGCGGGTTCCTCCTCCAAATTCTTCATAAAAGTTTGTAAACACCAAGAGTAGTGTCCGGCTCTGCAAAATAAGTTTCCATGTATTGCCACAGAGAGAATAATATTAACACAAATCTAATCTGCTGACGTATTCCGAAGCGCGACATCACACTACGGCCAAGCCTTTATTCGAATCGTTTTCACTTTTCCACCTCAGCATGTTTTGCGAGGCGGTTTCCTTGGCACGTCTTGTCAAAGAAGAGATCGTGTCCCCTTTATTTACGGGATTCTCATCAATACGTACGTGGGTAACCCAATCATGCCCGTTAGCATGTCTTCTCGATTAAAGGCGAGTCCCAAACGGCCATGGGGAGGGCTCCTAGTATTCAACCTCTTATAAAGAGACCAAGGCCTTACTCCTTTTCTCCAATCTCAAAACAAGTTCGCCCGTCGCCTCGAGTTCCAACACCCTATGCTCCAGATTCCAGGCGCTTCGGACCTTCGACAATGTCCGGTCCCGACCTTCAAGGCCGATGGATGCCGTCCTCCGTCACGGAGGAGGACGTGCTAAAGTTGAGGGAGGCTAAGTTCTTGACCGCCAAAATTTTGCATAGGTTGCCTGCTCAAAGGCAGGCTATTCCCAGTCCCCAGCCCGGTGAGAGCGTAGTGTTCATGTCTCACTTCCTTCAGGGGTTAGGCTTCCTGATGGATCCCTTCGTGAGGGGGATGATGTTCTATTATGGGCTGGAATTTCATGATTTAGCTCCGGAGTCCATCCTCCACATTTCCTCATTCATCGTTGTGTGCGAAGCGTTCCTCCGTGTTACTCCTCACTTCGAATTATGGCTCAAGACTTTTGGAGTGGAGCCAAAGATGATCGAGGGACGGCACGCAGAGTGCGGAGGCGCTGTCATAAGTAAGGATGCTGATGCTCCATGGCCCGAGGGCTCCTTTCAAGAGGAGCTCGGCTTGTGGCAACGAGAGTGGTTCTATATCACCGCTCCCAGGAGCGCCAAGTGGGTGGCGCCTCCTGCCTTTCGCTCGGGTCCCCCACCACGGCTAGCGTCATGGGTCAACAAAGGATTAGATTGGGGGTTATCCAAATACGTGCCCTTGTTGCAGGGCCGCATTAGGGATCTCTTAGAAAGAGACCTCAACCTGGTCAAGGTGACGCAGGTCATGCTGATTCGCCGAACACTGCCCGGCAAACGTCGCTCCCTTCGTTTGTGGGAGTTTAATCCGGAGGGACCATGAGCTCTCCAGCATTTTATGGGTGCAACGCCCGTGGAGATGTATAAAATGTTCCTCGGATCATAAGCAATGTGTCCGGATTTGACCGAGGACGCAGGTTTAAGCTGCAATCGCTCGGATACTCAAGTAAGTAACCTTGTGCCCGGACTCGCTATCCGTAAAATTGTCATAAATTCGCCCCTAAAAGAGCTGTCCTTTTAAACAGGAGTGGATAGCGAAGGCAAAGCTGATCAGGTGTCCGGCTCCCCTTCCTGAGACCAGGCCGGATCCCGTGCTAGTCAGGATGTTGAAGATCGTGCCTTTGGAGGGAAGTGAGGGGGAGGACAAGGAAACTATGGCCTCCTCGAAGGAGGCTGCTCCGAAGGGAAGAACCGACAATTCCTCTCCTAAGGGGAAGAAGAGGGCCGTCTCTGACGACCCGGAGACCATGGCCTCAAAGCGGGGGGAAAAGTCCTCGTCAGAGGGTCCGACACCGGGGAGATCCTCGGCCGAACTACGCCCAAAAAGGGATCAGCCCTCCAGCGAGCCGTAAGTAGAAAAAGATTTTCCTTTAGAGGGATGAGAGAAATCCTTGCTTTTTATCTGAGAAGATTAACCGAAATTTTACTTTGTAGCTCGGACCTCAGCCCTTATCAGCAGAGTTCGTCTTCGGGGGATCTTCTTTCGGAGATGATGGAGAGTGGAACGCCTCCCCCTGCCGTATCGTCTGGCGAGGCGGGCGACCCTGAGGTGTCGTCGCGGAGGGTTTCTCCGAATCCGGCAGGGGTGGAAGGTAGCCATATGTCCCCCCAAGGTTCTCTGCGCCCGGCCTTCGATGGAGGTCATAGGACGAGTCCGGCACCGTCCGATGTGCGGTCGGAGGAGCTGATGATTCTGCTGGGGTGAGCTTCTATCTCAGAGGAGCACCGTGCATTGATGGGTATGGTGATTGGAAGGATTTCGTCCGCGGAAAGCGGATTGCATGAGGCCGTCAGAAGTTTGCTGACGGGTTTTGAGGTACGTTTGATAATGTACTTCTTTGTCAGTTGCGCATAAACAAGATGCACCCTATGTAGATAGTAGCCCCTGAGACTCTGTGCGTTGTCAAAATTGATGGCGTGCAGAGGATCATAATCCCAGGTCTAAAATGTTGCCTTTGTATACAGGTGGCGAAGTGTCCGGAATCGAGCCGAACTGATGATTTTTCCGAACTAAAGCGGCAACTTGACGTGGCAGATGCTGACATCGCGCTCGTCAACGAGAGGCTTGATGAGGCTCAAGGTATGCAATTCCTCGGGCGACATCTGGTAATAGGAGCTTTATGCCAGTATCTTACAATGTGTGTGCTTGACGCAGATGGTGCGGCCGCCGTGGAGAGTCTTCGGGCGGAACTTGCCCGAGCTAAGGAACAAGCCAGGAAAAGTGATGCAGTAGGCCCTTGAAGAGATGAGAGCCGAACAGGCTGCTCACTGCCGAAGCAAGTGTTGGGGAATGTAGTAATTTCAAAAAATTTCCAACGCACACGCAAGATCATGGTGATGCATAGCAACGAGAGGGGAGAGTGTTGTCTACGTACCCTCATAGACCGAAGCAGAAGCGTTGACGCAACATAGAGGAAGTAGTCTTACATCTTCCTGGTCCAACCGATCCAAGCACCGTTACTCCGGCACCTCCGAGTTCTTAGCACACGTTCAGCTTGATGACGCTCCCCGGGCTCCGATCTAGCAAAGCTTCGGGGAGGAGTTCCATCAGCACGACAGCGTGGTGACGATCTTGATGTTCAACCATCGCAGGGCTTCGCCTAAGCACCGCTACAATATGACCGAGGTGGAATATGGTGGAGGGGGCACCGCCCACGACTAAGGAACGATCTCGAAGATCAACTTGTGTGTCTATGGGGTGCCCCCTGCCCCCGTATATAAAGGAGTGGAGGAGGGGAGGGCCGGCCCTCTCTATGGCGTGCCCTAGGGGAGTCCTACTCCCACCGGGAGTAGGATTCCCCCTTTCCTAGTCCAACTAGGAGTCCTTTCCAAGTATTAGGAGTAGGAGACAAGGAAGGGGAAGGGAGAAGGGAAGGAATGAGGGGGCGCAGCCCCTCCCTCTAGTCCAATTCGTACTAGGCCTTGGGGGGGGGGGGCGCGGCCTGCCCTAGGCAGCCCCTCTCTCTTTCCCGTATGGCCCAATAAGGCCCAATACTTCTCCCGGCGAATTCCCGTAACTCTCCAGTACTCCAAAAAATACCTGAATCACTTGGAACCTTTTCGAAGTCCGAATATAGTCGTCCAATATATCGATCTTTACGTCTCGACCATTTCGAGACTCCTCATCATGTCCCCGATCTCATCCGGGACTCCGAACTCCTTCGGTACATCAAAACTCATAAACTCATAATATAACTATCATCAAAACCTTAAGCGTGCGGACCCTACGGTTCGAGAACATTGTAGACATGACCAAGACACGTCTCCGGTCAATAACCAATAGCGGGACCTGGATGCCCATATTGGCTCCTACATATTCTACGAAGATCTTTATCGGTCAGACCGCATAACAACTTACGTTGTTTCCTTTGTCATCGGTATGTTACTTGCCCGAGATTCGATCGTCGGTATCCAATACCTAGTTCAATCTCGTTACTGGCAAGTCTCTTTACTCATTCCGTAATACATCATCCTGCAACTAACTCATTAGTTGCAATGCTTGCAAGGCTTAAGTGATGTGCATTACCGAGAGGGCCCAGAGATACCTCTCCGACATTCGGAGTGACAAATCCTAATCTCGAAATATGCCAACCCAATATGTACCTTTGGAGACACCTGTAGAGCTCCTTTATAATCACCCAGTTACGTTGTGACGTTTGGTAGAACACAAAGTGTTCCTCCAGCAAACAGGAGTTGCATAATCTCATAGTCATAGGAACATGTATAAGTCATGAAGAAAGCAATAGCAACACACTAAACGATCGGGTGCTAAGCTAATGGAATGGGTCATGTCAATCAGATCATTCAACTAATGATGTGATCCCGTTAATCAAATAACAACTCTTTGTCCATGGTTAGGAAACATAACCATCTTTGATTAACGAGCTAGTCAAGTAGAGGCATACTAGTGACACTCTGTTTGTCTATGTATTCACACATGTATTATGTTTCCGGTTAATACAATTCTAGCATGAATAATAAACATTCATCATGATATAAGGAAATAAATAATAACTTTATTATTGCCTCTAGGGCATATTTCCTTTAGTCTCCCACTTGCACTAGAGTCAATAATCTAGATCACATCGCCATGTGATTTAACATCAATAGTTCACATCTTTATGTGATTGGTTCACATCTCCATGTGACTAACACCCAAAGGGTTTACTAGATTCAATAATCTAGTTCACATCGCTATGTGATTAAGACCCAAAAAGTGATCATGTTTTGCTTGTGAGAGAAGTTTAGTCAATGGGTCTGCCATATTCAGATCCGCATGTATTTTGCAAATTTCTATGTCAACAATGCTCTGCATGGAGCTACTCTAGCTAATTGCTCCCACTTTCAATATGTATCCAGATTGAGACTTAGAGTCATCTGGATCAGTGTCAAAACTTGCATCGACGTAACCCTTTACGACGAACCTTTTGTCACCTCCGTAATCGAGAAACATATCCTTATTCCAGTAAGGATAATTTTGACCGCTGTCCATTGATCTACTCCTAGATCACTATTGTACTCCCTCTCTTAACACAGTGTATGGTATACAATAGATCTGGTACACAGCATGGCATACTTTATAGAACCTATGACTGAGGCATAGGGAATGACTTTCATTCTCTTTCTATCTTCTGCCGTGGTCGGGCTTTGAGTCTTACTCAACTTCACACCTTGTAACACAGGCAAGAAACTTTTTCTTTGACTGTTCCATTTTGAACTACTTCAAAATCTTGTCAAGGTATGTACTCATTGAAAAAACTTATCAAGTGTCTTGATCTCTCTCTATAGATCTTGATACTCAATATGTAAGCAGCTTCACCGAGGTCTTTCTTTGAAAAACTCCTTTCAAACACTCCTTTATGCTTTGCAGAATAATTCTACATTATTTCCGATCAACAATATGTCATTCACATATACTTATCAGAAATGGTGTAGTGCTCCCACTCACTTTCTTGTAAATACAGGCTTCACCGCAAGTCTGTATAAAACTATATGCTTTGATCAACTTATCAAAGCGTA
The DNA here is from genome assembly GCF_018294505.1 of Triticum aestivum. Taxonomy (NCBI): domain Eukaryota; kingdom Viridiplantae; phylum Streptophyta; class Magnoliopsida; order Poales; family Poaceae; genus Triticum; species Triticum aestivum. The sequence goes on along the minus strand of NC_057797.1, from coordinate 709,850,505 downwards.
TATTCCAACTCTGAGATGCTTGCACCAGTCCATAAATGGATCACTGGATCTTGCATATTTTGTTAGCACCTTTAGGATTGACAAAACCATCTTGTTGCATCACATACAACTCTTCTTTAATAAATCCATTAAGGAATGCAGTTTTGTTTATCCATTTGCCAGATTTCATAAAATGCGGCAATTGCTAACATGATTCGGACAGACTTAAGCATAGATACGAGTGAGAAACTCTCATCGTAGTCAACACCTTGAACTTGTCGAAAACCTTTTGCGACAATTCTAGCTTTGTAGATAGTAACACTACTATCCGTGTCCGTCTTCCTCTTGAAGATCCATTTATTATCAATGGCTTGCCGATCCTCGGGCAAGTCCACCAAAGTCCACACTTTGTTCTCATACATGGATCCTATCTCAGATTTCATGGCCTCAAGCCATTTATCGGAATCTGGGCTCATCATCGCTTCCTCATAGTTTGTAGGTTCGTCATGGTCAAGTAACATGACCTCCAGAATAGTATTATCGTACCACTCTGGTGCGGATCTCACTCTGGTTTACCTACGAGATTCGGTAGTAACTTGATCTGAAGTTACATGATCATCATCATTAGCTTCCTCACTAATTGGTGTAGTAGTCACAGGAACAGATTTCTGTGATGAACTATTTTCCAATAAGGGAGAAGGTACAATTACCTTATCAAGTTTTCTACTTTCCTCCCACTCACTTCTATCGAGAGAAACTCCTTCTCTAGAAAGGATCCATTCTTAGCAACGAATGTCTTGCCTTCGGATCTGTGATAGAAGGTGTACCCAACTGTCTCCTTTTGGGTATCCTATGAAGACATATTTCTCCGATTTGAGTTTGAGATTATCGAGATGAAAAATTTTCACATAAGCATCGCAACTCCAAACTTTAAGAAACGACAGCTTAGGTTTCTTGCCAAACCATAGTTCACACTGTGTTGTCTCAACGGATTTAGATGGTGCCCTATTTAACGTGAATGCAGCTGTCTCTAATGCATAACCCCAAAACGATAGTGGTAGATCGGTAAGAGACATCATAGATCGCACTATATCTAATAAAGTACGGTTATGACGTTCGGACACACCATTACACTATGGTGTTCCAGGTGGCGTGAGTAGTGAAACTATTTCACATTGTTTTAACTGAAGGCCAAACTCGTAACTCAAATATTTTACCTCTGCGATCATATCGTAGAAACTTTTATTTTCTTGTCACGATGATTTTCCACTTCACTCTGAAATTCTTTGCACTGTTCAAATGTTTCAGACTTATGTTTCATCAAGTAGATATCCCCATATCTTCTCAAATCATCTGTGAAGGTCAGAAAATAATGATACCTGCTGCAAGCCTTAATATTCATCAGACCACATACATCAGTATGTATGATTTCCAACAAATCTGTTGCTTGCTTCATTGTTCCGGAGAACGGTGTTTTAGTCATCTTGCCCATAAGGCATGGTTCGCAAGCATCAAGTGATTCATAATCAAGTGATTCCAAAAGCCCATCAGCATGGAGTTTCTTCATGCGCTTTACACCAATATGACTTAAACGGCAGTGCCACAAATAAGTTGCACTATCATTATTAACTTTGCATCTTTTGGTTTCAATATTATGAATATGTGTATCACTATGATCGAGATCCAACGAACTTGTTTCATTGGGTGTATGACCATCGAAGGTTTTATTCATGTAAACAGAACAACAATTATTCTCTGACTTTAATGAATAACTGTATTGCAATAAACATGATCAAATCATATTCATGCTCAATGAAAAAACCAAATAACATTTATTTAGGTTCAACACTAATCCCAAAAATATAGGGGAGTGTGCGATGATGATCATATCAATCTTGGAACTACTTCCAACACACATCGTCACTTCACCCTTAACTAGTCTTTGTTTATTCTGCAACTCCTGTTTCGAGTTACTACTCTTAGCAACTGAACTAGCATCAAATATTGAGGGGTTGCTATAAACACTAGTAAAGTACACATCAATAACATGTATATCAAATATACTTATGTTCACTTTGCCATCCTTCTTATCCGCCAATCACTTGGGGTAGTTCCGCTTCCAGTGACCAGTAACTTTGCAGTAGAAGCACTTAGTCTCAGGCTTAGGACCAGACTTGGGCTTCTTCACATGAGCAGCAACTTGCTTGCTGTTTTTCTTGAAGTTCCCCTTTTTCCTTTTGCTCTTTTCTTGAAACTAGTGATCTTGTCAACCATCAACACTTGATGCTCTTTCTTGATTTTCTACCTTCATCGATTTCATCATCATGAAAAGCTCGGGATTCGTTTTCGTCATCCCTTGCACACTATAGTTCATCACGAAGTTCTACTAACTTGGTGATGGTGACTAGAGAATTCTGTCAATCACTATCTTATCTGGAAGGTTAACTCCCACTTGATTCAAGCGATTGTAGTAACTAGACAATCTGAGCACATGCTCACTAGTTGAGCGATTCTCCTCCATCTTTTAGCTATAGAACTTGTTGGAGACTTCATATATCTCAACTCAGGTATTTGCTTGAAATATTAACTTCAACTTCTGGAACAACTCATATGGTCCATGACATTCAAAACGTCTTTGAAGTCCCGATTCTAAGCCGTTAAGCATGGTGCACTAAACTATCAAGTAGTCATCATATTGAGCTAGCCAAACGTTCATAACGTCTGCATCTGCTCCTGCAATAGGTCTGTCACCTAGCGGTGCATCAAGGACATAATTCTTCTGTGCAGCAATGAGGATAAACCTCAGATCACGGATCCAATCCGCATCATTTCTACTAACATCTTTCAACATAATTTTTCTCTAGGAACATATCAAAATAAACATATGAAAGCAATAACGCGAGCTATTGATCTACAACATAGATATGCTAATACTACCAGGACTAAGTTCATGATAAATTAAAGTTCAATTAATCATATTACTTAAGAACTCCCACTTAGATAGACATCCCTCTAATCCTCTAAGTGATCACGTGATTCAAATCAACTAAACCATAACCGATCATCACGTGAAATGGAGTAGATTTCAATGGTGAACATCACAATGTTGATCATATCTACTATATGATTCACGCTCGACCTTTCGGTCTCAGTGTTCCGAGGCCATATCTGCATATGCTAGGCTCGTCAAGTTTAACCTGAGTATTCTGTGTGTGCAAAACTGGCTTGCACCCGTTGTAGATGGACGTAGAGCTTATCACACCCGATCATCACGTGGTGTCTAGGCACGACGAACTTTGGCAACGGTGCATACTCAGGAAGAACACTTTTATCTTGAAATTTAGTGAGGAATCATCTTATAATGCTACCGTCAATCAAAGCAAGATAAGATGCATAAAAGATAAACATCACATGCAATCAAAATATGTGACATGATATGGCCATCATCATCTTGTGCCTTTGATCTCCATCTCCAAAGCATCGTCATGATTTCCATCGTCACCGGCATGACACCATGATCCCCATCATCTTGATCTATATCAATATGTCGTCACATGGTCGTCTCGCCAACTATTGCTCTTGCAACTATTGCTATCGCATAGCGATAAAGTAAAGCAATTATTTGGCGCTTGCATCTTATGCAATAAAGAGACAACCATAAGGCTTTTGCCAGTTGCCGATAACTTCAATAAAAACATGATCATCTCATACAACAACTTATATCTCATCATGTTTTGACCATATCACATCACAACATGCCCTGCAAAAACAAGTTAGACGTCCTCTACTTTGTTGTTGCAAGTTTTACGTGGCTGCTACGGGCTTAAGCAAGAACCAATCTTACCTACGCATCAAAACCACAACGATAGTTTGTCAAGTTGGTGCTGTTTTAACCTTCGCAAGGACCGGGCGTAGCCACACTCGGTTCAACTAAAGTTGGAGAAACTGACACCCGCCAGCCACCTATGTGGAAAGCACGGCGGTAGAACCAGTCTCGCGTAAGCGTACGCGTAATGTCGGTCCGGGCCGCTTCATCCAACAATACCGCCGAACCAAAGTATGACATGCTGGTAAGCAGTATGGCTTATATCGCCCACAACTCACTTGTGTTCTACTCGTGCATATAACATCAAACCATAAAAACCTAGGCTCGGATTCCACTGTTGGGGAACGTAGTAATTTCAAAAAAATTCCTACGCACACGCAAGATCATGGTGATGCATAGAAACGAGAGGGGAGAGTGTTGTCTACGTACCCTCATAGACCGAAGCAGAAGCATTGACGCAACGTATAGGAAGTAGTCGTACGTCTTCCCGGTCCAACCGATCCAAGCACCGTTACTCCGGCACCTCCAAGTTCTTAGCACACGTTCAGCTTGATGACGCTCCCCGGGCTCCGATCCAGCAAAGCTTCGGGGAGGAGTTCTGTCAGCACGACGGCGTGGTGACGATCTTGATGTTCAACCGTCGCAGGGCTTCGCCTAAGCACCGCTACAATATGACCGAGGTGGAATATGGTGGAGGGGGCACCGCACACAAGGCTAAGGAACGGTCACAAAGATCAACTTGTGTGTCTATGGGGTGCCCCCTGCCCCCGTATATAAAGGAGTGGAGGAGGGGAGGGCCAGCCCTCTCTATGGCGCGCCCTAGGGGAGTCCTACTCCCACCGGGAGTAGGATTCCCCCTTTCCTAGTCCAACTAGGAGTCCTTTCCAAGTATTAGGAGTAGGAGACAAGGAAGGGGAAGGGAGAAGGGAAGGAAGGAGGGGGCGCAGCCCCTCCCCCTATTCCAATTCGGACTAGGTCTTGGGAGGGGGGGCACGCGGCCTGACCTAGGCAGCCCCTCTCTCTTTCCCGTATGGCCCAATAAGGCCCAATACTTCTCCCGGCGAATTCCCGTAACTCTCCGATACTCCGAAAAATACCCGAATCACTCGGAACCTTTCCAAAGTCTGAATATAGTCGTCCAATATATCGATCTTTACATCTCGACCATTTCGAGACTCCTCGTCATGTCCCCGATCTCATCCGGGACTCCGAACTCCTTCAGTACATCAAAACTCATAAACTCATAATATAACTGTCATCGAAACCTTAAGCATGCGGACCCTACGGTTCGAGAACATTGTAGACATGACCGAGACACGTCTCCGGTCAATAACCAATAGCGGGACCTGGATGCCCATATTGGCTCCTACATATTCTACGAAGATCTTTATCGGTCAGACCGCATAACAACATATGTTGTTCCCTTTGTCATCGGTATGTTACTTGCCCGAGATTCGGTCGTCGGTATCCAATACCTAGTTCAATCTCGTTACCGACAAGTCTCTTTACTCGTTTCGTAATACATCATACCGCAACTAACTCATTAGTTGCAATGCTTGCAAGGCTTAAGTGATGTGCATTACCGAGAGGGCCCAGAGATACCTCTCCGACATTCGGAGTGACAAATCCTAATCTCGAAATACGCCAACCCAACATGTACCTTTGGAGACACCTGTAGAGCTCCTTTATAATTACCCAGTTACGTTGTGACATTTGGTAGCACACAAAGTGTTCCTCCAGCAAACGGGAGTTGCATAATCTCATAGTCATAGGAACATGTATAAGTCATGAAGAAAGCAATAGCAACATACTAAACGATCGGGTGCTAAGCTAATGGAATGGGTCATGTCAATCAGATCATTCAACTAATGATGTGATCCCATTAATCAAATAACAACTCTTTGTCCATGGTTAGGAAACATAACCATCTTTGATTAACGAGCTAGTCAAGTAGAGGCATACTAGTGACACTTTGTTTGTCTATGTATTCACACATGTATTATGTTTCCGGTTAATATAATTCTAGCATGAATAATAAACATTTATCATGATATAAGGAAATAAATAATAACTTTATTATTGCCTCTAGGGCATATTTCCTTCAGCAAGAAGGAGATGGCCGTGATGGCCGTGAAGTTAAAAAATTCTACTGACCGTTGCAAGTTTCTTGAGAAAGAAGACCGGGCGAGACAGACGGACTTAGAGAAGGCCGTTGCTGATGCCAAGGACGCTCACTCTACGATGAGAGCTGCGAAGGACGAGCTGCGTCAGGCCGGACAGATTGCGGCTGGAAAGCCCTTTATGCTGCGGAGGAAGTTTTGCGATCCGAAGTTTGCTCCATTGGACCGGATGTGGAGTGCGGAGGACACCTATCTGGATTTGGCAGCGAGTGCTGCTGATGCGACCGAATACTTTCGAGATCAAGAAGATCGCGGAGTGGAAAGGCTTTTCTGGTCACAGTTCCAGAATCCAGAGCGTCCACTTGCAGTGGACGATCGTCTCGCTCAATGGGCCGAACTGAATAGATTGTCCGGACTCGCCATGAAGTACGTCCTGGGTCATCTGTGGCCGGGGAGATCGGAGCCAAAGAGTTATTTCAGCTTGGTGCAGCAATTCCTTGACGCGGTGCCACGTATCAATGCGATGAAGAGGTCAGCATGCATAGAGGGCGCACGGATGGCTCTTGCCCGTATCAATACATATTGGGCAGAGATGGAGACCACCGTTGTTGCATCCCGAGATTCGAACAAAAGCCGAGTACCCTCCGAGCACTATTTTCATGAAGTCCTTGAAGGCGCTCGTGTAATAGAGACGCAGTGCTCTAAGGATGCTATGTTCTGATAGCATATGTAATTATAAAGCAATATTTTGATGAATTGTAGTAGCCTTTTATACTTGTGCCTTCAAGTATTTGGAAAACCTCCTGTGCGGCCGTTTTGTAAGATATATATACAAAATCTGAAAGATTGCAGTCGTTGGCTTCAGCCCCCACGCACATAGTGCGGGGGTGCTCGTAGAAGACGCATTTTCACACTTAATCCAACGTCTTGGTCCTACAAAGGAGGTGATAGCGCAGCGAGCTAGGCAACCAGACTATAATGCTTTAACACTTTCACTTAGCCATAGGAGCTTGACAAGGGGACTATTTAGGTAGCCCTTGGTGGCGACTGCGCTCGCCCGAATTCGGGGCGCGTATGTGCCTGGCCGGGAAACGGCCCTTCGTTAATTCGGAGGAATCCTACAGATTCTGGAGAGTCATAGAGTGGTTGACCAGTCTCACGCCATATCATGACAGTCGGTTTTCGGCTTTCTCTACTGAGGTGCTCGCCTGGCCAAACTAGGGCACAATCGCAGTAGTTCTCCTGGTGCCACCTTAGCCGATAGAGCAAAACATAAGGCGGCCGAACACAGGAGCCGGGCAACCGAACATTTGACCAAAATCATGACTCGGAGCTGATGCATATAAGGCCAAACTCGTGACGCCGAACACTCCCTAAGGTATCCGGTCTTTATGAGAGCGGGCGAGGTAATGCTCTAAGGTATAAGCCCCTAGTGTCCAGGTACGCGCAAGAATTCTAATGTGTCCACATGCCAAGACGCCAGCCTCCTCCTTGGTCATAGAACCAGGGGATGTGTATCAACAAGAGACAGTAAAAAGGTTTACGCAGGGTCTTAATCTGAAAAGAATCCTTGGAACGGGTCCCTACTGCACGTCTGTGCCTGTGTCTCCGTTGTGCCGTATCCTGGACGGGCGCAGCACGACGTTCATCTGTAAAAAGAGAGCAACTAAGTTGAAAAAGGGGCGTGCCGAACAAAAGTTATATGAAATAAACAAAGTGTAAAGTAAAATATGAAAAATTGATCTTTATTGTCTCTTATTTTATACGTGTGAAGCCCCTAGTGCAGGGGGATATGGCCACTAAGCCTTTATCAACGATACTTTTGTGCCGGACTCGTCTATCCGTGTCCGTGGTCTTAATGACCTGTTTTGATGTTCTGGCTGGTGAAGCCAGTGTATTGTGGGGCTGTTAAAGCGGCCGCACAATCCTCCGCTTGGGGGAGGTGTTCTCACTGCTTCCCCTTTAAGGAGATGATGCCACGTGGACCGGGCATCTTAAGCGTAAGAGATGCATAATGCGGTATTGCGTTAAAGCGGGCGAAAGCTTTGCGTCCCAGTAGTGCTTGATAGCGACTTGAGAATGGGACGATGTGGAAAGTCAGCTTTTCGTGACGGAAGTTATCGGCAGAGCCAAAAATAACCTCGAGCCGGAGAAAACCCATGCAATGGGTGTCCGGACCTGGCGTTACTCCTTGAAAGGAGGTTTTGCTGTGGCGAATTCTTTTTGGGTCGATCCTCATGTGGCGGATTGAGTCCTGATATATTAGGTTGAGTCCGATGCCACCGTCCATAAGGACATTTGAAAAGTGGAGTCCGCCAATTATTGGATCGAGTACCAGGGCAGTCCATCCTGGGTTCCTGACACTTCTAGAATAATCCAGATGATCGAAGATGATTGGTTTTGACAACCAGTGGCGAGATTCCTTTGGGATAGGCCGTGGGCACGTTTTATGTGGAGTAAGTTTACTGTTTTTACTTCTTGTGGGAAATTCTTTTGTTTCATGGTACTCTGCTTTTGGGGTTCGTCCTCGTCTTCGCTTGGTGTGTCGAGCCCCTTGTGTTCGGTGTTGAGTCTGCCGGATTGTTTGAAAACCCAACAATCTCTGTGGGTATGGTTAGCAGGCTTTCCGAGAGTGCTGTGTATTTGACATATCCTATCCAAGATTTTGTTTAGGTTGGATAGGTCATCCCTGTTATCTTGGAGGGGCGGCTTTTTCTGATTCTGTCATGAGCTTTTGAATCCGGCGTTGACTACCGTGCTCTTCAGACTTTTTTCCTTAGTCCGGCGACGGTCCTTATTGCGTCGCGGTTTTCCATTTCCATCGCTAGTTTCGGATGTACTTGGGTCACTGGTGCTGCATCTTGCCAACCAGTTGTCCTCTCCTGCGCAAAAGCGGGTCATGAGGCTTGTTAGTGCGGCCATTGTTCTTGGCTTTTCTTGGCCGAGGTGTCTGGCGAGCCATTCGTCTCGGACATTATGCCTGAAAGCCGCTAAGGCTTCAGCGTCCGGATAGTCGACTATCTGATTCTTTTTAGTAAGAAATCTATTCCAGAATTGCCGAGCTGACTCTCCGGGCTGTTGAGTTATGTGACTAAGATCGTCTGCATCTGGAGGGGGCGGACATAGGTCCCTTGAAAATTTGCTCGGAAAGCGTCCTCGAGCTCTTCCCAACTTCTGATTGTGTTTTCAGGAAGGCTTTTGAGCCAATGCCGGGCTGGCCCTTTAAGCATGAGGGGTAAGTATTTTATGGCGTGGAGGTCATCTCCTCTAGCCATATGTATGTGGAGGATATAATTCTCGATCCAGACTCCAGGGTCTGTTGTTCCATCATATGCCTCTATGTTTATGGGTTTGAATCCCGCTGGAAATTCATAATCCAGGACCTCATCGGTGAAACATAGGGGGTGTGCGGCACCCCTGTATTTGGGTGTGCCGGATTCTGATAATGGCTTTACTGCATTGCTTACGGGAGCTTGCTTTCTTGGCCCGTAAATGGACCTGCCTGGGCCATGATGTGAATCCTTAAGTGGGTCGCATGCCGGCTTAAGTGCGGCACTACTTGCCGCTTTATGCTGGCCATGGGGTCGTCTATCCGACCGTGTGGCTCTCTCACTTTTGGAATGCGAGGGCTCTAAGGCCTCCTCGTCGAATTCAGGCAGTAGCTTTCTCTTCGGATAGCTTTTAGTGCGGCGGCTGTCGCCGTATTTGTCTGAGGTATTGATTACTTTACTCTATCTGATCCTGAGTGCATCTTCCGCAGTTTTTAGCTTCCGCTTCTGCTTTTTCAGGCTGCGTGCGGTTGCAACGAGCCATTTGTGGAGGTTCTTCTGCTTCGTGGGCTTGTGCGGCGTAGGGTCATCCGGAATACCATTTTCGCCGGGGGAGGGATGTTCGGTTTCTCTATCCGGGTTGTCCTGTTGGGATAGTTGCTCTAAGGCATGCTCGTCGTCTACCGGCTCATCCTGCTCTATGGCTGGGTCTTTATCGAGGCGGGGCTTGGGTCGGCATTTACGCTGACGCTTTGATTGTTTTTCGAGAGATCGATCCCTCTTTCCATCCCCGTTTTCCTCCTTGTTGCTTCCTTTAGGGGTATCCACCATGTACACATCGTGAGGTGAGGTGGCTGTCCAATGCCCTATAGGCGTTGGTTCTTGGTTGTCTCCTGCATCGTCGTCCATACCATCAATGTCTTCGGAGTCGAAGTCGAGCATGTCGGTTAAGTCGTCGACAGTGGCTACGAAGTGGGTGGTGGGTGGGTTTTGAATTTCTTCATCATCCGAATCCCATCCTTGTTGACCGTAGTCCGGCCAGGGCTCTCCTGATAAAGAGAGAGACTTTAGCAAATTCAGGATGTTGCCGAAGGGTGAGTGCTGAAAGATGTCTGCGGCGGTGAACTCCATTATCGGCGCCCAATCGGATTCGATCGGCAGGGGCGCGGGGGGCTCGGAGTTCGGAAAGGAATCTGGCTCCTCGGAGTCACGGGCCATGCAGAGTGCGGGGCTGGAGTTCGGCTCGATCGCCTCTGAGATCGCAGCCCCTGAGGCAGCGTCCAACCGCTGATCCTCGGTCGGTGCAGTAGGCTCCGAATCAATGGTCGGAACCGATGCGTGTGCGGCCTCCAAGGCGCTGTTTGGCGGCAGAGCTATATCATGCCCATCGAGACAGTGCGGCGCGCTTGGCTGTGGCTCGAATCTGTCGAAGATCAAGTCCCCGCGGATGTCAGCTGTGTAGTTTAGGCTTCCAAACCTGACCTGATGGCCAGGGGCGTAGCTTTCGATCTGCTCAAGGTGGCCAAGCGACTTGGCCCGCAGTGCGAAGCCATCGAAGACGAAGATCTGTCCAGGGAGAAAAGTCTCACCCTGAACTGCATCGTTGTTGATGATCGAAGGAGCCATCGGGCCTAAAAGCAACGACACAGAGGAACTCTCAATGAAAGCACCAATGTCAGTGTCAAAACCAGCGGATCTCGGGTAGGGGGTCCCGAACTGTGCGACTAGGCCGGATGGTAACAGGAGGCAAGGAACACGATGTTTTACCCAGGTTCGGGCCCTCTTGATGGAGGTAAAACCCTACGTCCTGCTTGATTAATATTGATGATATGGGTAGTACAAGAGTAGATCTACCACGAGATCAAGGAGGCTAAACCCTAAAAGCTAGCCTATGGTATGATTGTTGTATATGAAGTTTTCCTACGGACTAAAACCCTCCGGTTTATATAGACACCGGAGAGGGTTAGGGTTACACAAAGTCGGTTACAATGGTAGGAGATCTTGAATATCCGCATCGCCAAGCTTGCCTTCCACGCCAAGGAAAGTCCCATCCGGACACGGGACGAAGTCTTCAATCTTGTATCTTCATAGTCCTGGAGTCCGGCTGAAGGTATAGTCCGGCTACCCGAACACCCCCTAATCCAGGACTCCCTCAGGAGCGTTGGTGATGACGATGGTGATGATTTCCCCCTCCCGGAGGGAAGTATCGCCGGAGCTCTAGATTGGATCCGCCAAGGTTCTACCTCGTGGCGGCGGAGTCTCGTCCCGAAAAGTTCCTTTCTATTTTTTTCTCATCGAAAGACTTCATATAGGAGAAGATGGGCGTCGGAGAGCCACCAGGGGGCCCACGAGGTAGGGGGGCGCGCCCTGGGGGGGGGGGGGGCGCCCCCCACCCTCTTGAGCAGGGTGTGGGCCCCCTGGCCTTCATCTTTTGCGAGGATTTTTCTTTATTTATTTTAAGATGTCCCGTGGAGTTTCAGGACTTTTGGAGTTTCACAGAATAGGTCTCTAATATTTGCTCCTTTTCCAGCCCAGAATTCCAGCTGCCGGCATTCTCCCTCCTTATGTAAACCTTGTAAAATAAGAGAGAATATCCAGAAGTATTGTGACATAAAGTGAAATAACAATCCATAATGCGATAAATATCGATATAAAATCATGATGCAAAATGGACGTATCAACTCCCCCAAGCTTAGACCTCGCTTGTCCTCAAGCGAGAAGCCGATAACAATAGATATGTCCTGATGTTTAGAGGTAGAGGCGTCGATAAAAATAAAATACGAACATGAAGGCATCATGATTATTCTCAAAACAGCAACATATATAGATTTTGTCATATGATTACTTATGTTCAAGTGATGATCTATTCACAATGCAAAAGTATAAATCATAAACCTCATTGGGCTCCGACAAACTATAATCTCAGTCATTGAAGCAATTGCAATTTATCATAACATCGGAAAGAGTCTATGTCAGAGCTAAAAATCAAGTCCACATACTCAACTATCATTTAGTCCTCCATAAAATTGCTAACACTCACGTGATACTTGTGGTTACGAAGTTTTAATCGGACACAGAGAAAGATAGGGGCTTATAGTTTTGCCCCACAACCTTTTACCTCAAGGGTAATGTCAACAATAATGGTTCATGCTCCCCTACATCCAATTAGATATATATATCATGTTCTTTCCAACATGCTGAGCTTGCCAAAGGATAAAATGAAAAAGAAAAGGTGAAGATCACCATGACTCTTGCATAAGGTAGAAGATAATAATAAAGGATAGGCCCTTCGCAGAGGGAAGCAGAGGTTGCCATGCGCTTTTATGGTTGGATGCATAAAATCTCAATGCGAAAGAACGTCACTTTATATTGCCCCTTATGATATGAACCTTTATTATGCAGTCCATCGCTTTTATTACTTCCACATCACAAGATCGTATAAAGCTTATTTATCCCACACCAATCAATCATACACATTTAGAGCAATTTTTATTGCTTTGCACCGATGACAACTTACTTGAAGGATCTTACTCAATCCATAGGTAGATATGGTGGACTCTCATGGCAAAAATGGTTTAAGGGTATTTGGAAGCACAAGTAGTATTTCTACTTGGTGCTGAGAATTTGGCTAGCATGAGGGGGAAAGGCAAGCTCAACAAGTTAGAGGATCCATGACAACATACTTTATGTCAGATATAAGAAAGACATAACTCATTACGTTGTCTTCCTTGTCCAACATCAACTCTTTAGCATGTCATATTTTAATGAGTGCTCCCAATCATAAAAGATGTCAATGATAATATATCTATATGTGAAAACCTCTCTTTCCTTATTACTTCCTATCAATTGCAACAATGACCAAAGCTATGCTTGCCAACTCCCAACAACATTTAATCATCATACTCTTTCTATGTGAAGTCATTACTCTCAATAAGATCAATATGAACTTTTTGTTTCTTTTTATTCTTTTCTCTTTTCTTTTATTCACCCAAGATCATGGCAAAATAGTCAAGCCCTTGACTCAACCCTAATCTTTTTTTATATATAGCTCACGGACTCGATTACATAGAGAGATCATAAAGCAAAACTCAAAACTAGATCATGCCATAAACTTTATTCTACTAGATCAAGATACTACTAATAGGATCGAACTAAGAAAACAGTAAAGGTAGGGGTTGTGATTGTGATACGATACCGGGGTATCTCCCCCAAGCTTGGCAGTTGCCAAGGGGAGTGCCCATACCCATGTGATCATGTCTCCTTCTTTGTTGTTGGTGTAATATTCTTGGCGATTATTCCTCTCAGGATACGGTTCTCCTCCTCGAGCTTATTGACTTGCTGCTTGAGGTCCATTATTTTCTTACGAAGCTTTCCTGTGACAGCTAAAGCTCCTTGCACCCAAGGGTGTTGCATAGCTGCGGGAGAACAAGTGACACTCCTCTTCATATTTTCATAGGTAAGAAATCTAACATTAGAAGGGATAACCGAGTTTGGAATAGCTTAGCTCTATAGTTCCCCCATCGTGAACCCAGCTTGGAGGCGAGAGGTGACTTCTTGATCCTCCATAGCATCTACTCTCATCAAGTCAGCCTCCATCTCCTCCGTTGCTGGCCCAAAGTGGTCAGCATCGCTATTTTCCCTTGGTTCCGGTGCCGGATTAGATACCCGGCTCTCCCCGATTGACTCTTGAGAAGAGATCTTGCTCTAATCTGCAGGAGCAACAGCTCAAAAACAAAAACAGAGGAAATTTGCGTGATACGGGAGTCAAAACCTTCGAGAGAATATATAATGATTTTTTACCGACCAAAATACGTAACATGCAAGAAAACGGAGTCCGGAAGGCACACGAGGTGCTCACGAGGTAGGGGGGCGTGCCTAGGGGGTAGGGCGTTCCCACCACCCTCATGGGGCCCTCGTGTCCTTCCCGGACTGCTACTTATTTTTGTATTTTTCTAAATATTCCAAAACGGAGAAATATTGCCTTAAAAATTGTTTTGGAGTCGGTTTACTTACTGTACCACATACCTATTCCTTTTCGGAGTCTGAAACGTTCCGGAAAGTGTCTCTTATGTATTCCTCCGGGGTTACTGTTTCAATAATATTGGTTTCAACATTTATGGGATTACCTGAGATATAATGTTTGATTCTTTGACCGTTTACCACCTTCGGATTTGTGCCCTCGAAGTTGTTGATCTTTATGGCACCGGAACGATAGACCTCTTTGATAACATAGGGGCCTTCCCATTTAGAGAGAGGTTTTCCTACAAAAAATCTTAAACGAGAGTTGTATACCAATACATAATCACCTACATTAAACTCACGCTTTCGTATCCTTTTGTCATGCCATCTTTTAACTTTTTCTTTAAACAACTTGGCATTTTCATAAGCTTGGGTTCTCCATTCATCAAGTGAGCTAATATCAAATAACCTCTTCTCACCAGCAAGTTTAAAATCATAGTTGAGCTCTTTAATATCCCAATATGCCTTATGTTCTAGTTCGAGAGGTAAGTGACAGGCTTTTCCATAGACCATTTTATACGAAGACATCCCCATAGGATTTTTGTATGTTGTTCTATAAGCCCATAATGCATCATCAAGTTTCTTGGACCAATTCTTTCTAGACCTATTAACAGTCTTTTGCAAAATTAATTTGAGCTCTCTATTGCTCAACTCTACTTGACCACTAGACTGTGGGTGATAAGGAGATGCAATTCTATGATTAACATCATACTTAGCAAGCATTTTACGGAAAGCACCATGAATAAAGTGTGAACCACCATCAGTCATTAAATATCTAGGGACTCCAAACCTCAGGAAAATAACTTCTTTAAGAATTTTAATAGAAGTGTTATGATCAGCACTACTAGTTGGAATAGCTTCTACCCACTTAGTAACGTAATCAACAGCAACTACAATATGTGTGTATCCATTAGAGGCAGGAAAAGGTCCCATATAATCAAAGCCCCAAACATCAAACGGTTCAATAACAAGTGAATATTTCATGGGCATTTCTTGACATCTACTAAAATTACCAATTCTTTGACATTCATCACAAGACAAGACAAACTTACGGGCATCCTTGAAGAGAGTAGGCCAATAAAAACCAGATTGCAATACCTTATGTGCAATTCTATCTCCAGCGTGGTGTCCTCCATAAGCCTCGGAATGACACTTGCGTAGGATCTATTCCGGTTCATGCTCAGGTACACAACATCTAATAACACCATCTACTCCTTCCTTATAAAGATGTGGGTCATCCCAAAAGTAATGTCTTAAATCATAGAAAAACTTTTTCTTTTGCTGGTATGTGAAGCATAATCAACATACCATGGAGTATTACGAGAAGTACTTATAACATTTAATTGTTCATCAGGAAAGCTATCATTAATAGGTAGTGGGTCATCAAGAATATTTTCTAACCTAGACAAGTTGTCTGCAACGGGGTTCACAGCTCCCTTTCTATCAACAATATGCAAATCAAATTCTTGTAGCAAGAGAACCCATCTAATAAGTCTAGGTTTAGCATCTTTATTTTCCATAAGGTATTTAATAGTAGCATGATCAGTTTGAATAGTTACTTTAGAATCAACAATATAAGATCTGAACTTATCACAAGCAAATACAACTGCTAAAAGCTCTTTTTCAGTAGTAGCATAATTTCTTTGAGCATTGTCTAGAGTCTTACTAGAATAATGAATAACATTTACTTTCTTATCAACTCTTTGCCCTAGAACAGCACCTACAGCATAATCACTAGCATCACACATAATTTCAAAGGGTAAATTCCAATCAGGTGGCTGAACAACAGGTGCAGTGACTAATGCTTTCTTAAGTATTTGAAATGCTTCTACACAATCATCATCAAAGACAAATGGTATATCTTTTTGCAATAAATTAGTCAGAGGCCAAGAAATTTTTGAGAAGTCCTTAATGAACCTCCTGTAAAATCTGGCGTGACCAAGGAAACTTCTTATACCTTTGATGTCCTTGGTATGTGGCATCTTTTCAATAGCATCAACCTTGGCTTTATCAACTTCAATACCTCTTTCAGAAACTTTGTGCCCCAAGACAATACCTTCATTAACCATAAAGTGGCACTTTTCCCAATTCAAGACAAGATTAGTTTCTTCACATCTCTGCAAAACTTGATCAAGATTGCTCAAGCAATCATCAAAAGAGGAACCATAGACGGAAAAGTCATCCATGAAAACCTCACAAATCTTTTCACAAAAGTAAGAGAATATAGCCATCATGCATCTTTGAAAGGTAGCATGTTCATTACATAAACCAAAAGGCATACGTCTATAAGCAAAAGTACCAAAAGGGCATGTAAAAGTAGTCTTTGATTGATATCTAGCCGACACAGGTATTTGAGAGAAACCAGAATAACCATCTAGAAAGCAATAGTGTGCATGTTTGCATAATCTTTCTAGCATTTGATCAATAAAAGGTAAGGGGTAATGATCTTTCTTAGTAGCTTTATTTAATTTGCGGAAATAAATTACCATCCTATAACCTGTAATAATTCTTTGTGGAATCAATTCATCTTTATCATTAGGAACAACAGTAATACCTCCCTTCTTAGGGACACAATGGACAAGACTTACCCACTCACTATCAGCAACGGGATAGATTATACCTGCCTCCAGAAGCTTTAGTATTTCTTTTCTTACCACTTCTTTCATTTTAGGATTCAAACGTCGTTGAGGATCACGAACTGGTTTGGCATCTTATTCCAAATTTATTTTATGTTGACATAGAGTGGGACTAATGCCCTTAAGATCATCAAGAGTATATCCAATAGCAGCACGATGCTTCTTCAGAGTTTTCAGCAATCTTTCTTCTTCATGCTCTGAAAGGTTAGCACTAATAATAACAGGATATATCTTCTTTTCATCAAGATAAGCATATTTAAGATTATCAGGCAAAGGTTTAATCTCAAACACGGGATCACCCTTGGGTGGAGGAGGATCCCCTAAGATTTCAACAGGCAAGTTGTGATGCAGAATAGGTTCCTATTTAAAGAATACTTCATCTATTTCCCTTCTTTCATTCATGAACATATCATTTTCATGGTCTAGCAACTAGTGTTCTAAAGGATCACTAGGAGGTACGGCAATAGAAGCAAGACCAATAATTTCATCCTTACTAGGTAATTCTTCCTCACGATGTTGTTTACTAAATTTAGAGAAATTAAACTCATGAACCATATCATCCAAGCCAACAGTAACAACATTCTTTGTGCAATCTATGGTAGCATTGACAGTATTTAAGAAGGGTCTACCAAATATAATGGGACAAAAGCTATCTTGTGGAGAAGTAAGAACAAGAAAATCAGCAGGATATTTAGTTTTCCCACACAAGACTTCAACATCCCTAACAATTCCAATTGGTGAAATAGTATCTCTATTGGCAAGTTTAATTGTGACATCAATACCTTCTAACTCAGCAGGTGCAATTTCATTCTTAATTTCTTCATATAAAGTATGCGGTATAACACTAGCACTCGCACCCATATCACATAAGCCATGATAACAATTATCTCCTATTTTAACAGAAATAACAGGCATGCCTACCACAGGTCTATGTTTATCTTTATCACAAGGTTTAGCAATTCTAGCAGTTTCACCTTCGAACTAAATAACACGCCCATCAATATTACCAGACAAGAGATCTTTAACAATAGCAATATTAGGTTCTACTTTAACTTGCTCAGGAGGTGTATAAGTTCTAATATTTCTTTTACGAACAATAGTTGAAGCTTTAGCATGATCCTTTGTTCTAACAGGGAAAGGTGGTTTCTCAACATAAGAAGTAGGAACAATAGGATCATTATAAGTGACAGTCTTTTCTTCAACTTTAATAGGTGCGGCTACTTTCACTTCTATGGGAGGATGATATTTAAACCACTTCTACTTAGGGAGATCAACATAAGTAGCAAAAGATTCACAGAAAGAAGCTACTATCTCAGAGTCAAGTCCATATTTAGTGCTAAACTTACGGAAAATATCGATATCCATAAAAGATTTAACACAATCAAACTTAGGTGTCATACCTGACTCTTTACCTTCGCCGAGGTCCCAATCTTCAGAGTTGCATTTAATTCTATCCAATAAATTCCATCTGAACTCAGTAGTCTTCATCATAAAAGAGCCAGCACAAGAAGTATCGAGCATGGTGCGATTGTTATCAAAAAGCCAAGCATATAAATTTTGAATAATCATTTCTCTTGAGAGCTCAAGATTGGGCATGAATATAACATTGATTTAAGCCTCCCCCAAGCTTGAGCGATGCTTTCTCCTTCGCGAGGCCAGAAATTATATATATATATATATATAATTGCGATCACGATGAACAAGATGCATAGGGTAATACTTTTGATGAAATTCCAGCTTCAATCTTTTATAGTCCCCTGATCTCATATCATCACATAGCCTATACCATATCAATGCATCTCCCTTCAAAGATAAAGGGAAGACCTTCTTCTTAGCAAAATCATATAGTATACCTGCAAGCTTAAATAATCCACAAACTTCATCCACATATATTAAGTGCTCATCAGGATGCTTTGTTCCATCTCCTGTAAAAGGGTTAGCTAGCAGTTTTTCCATCATACCTGAAGGAAATTCAAAAGGAGTTTCATTTTCAATAGGTTCAGTAGGTTGAGGAGCAACTCTTTGCTCTACTCGACGGGGTGAAGATACGCCGAACAAGCCCCTCAGAGAATTACTTTCCATAATAACAAGTGACAGTAAATTTCAGCACACTATATAAATTTTTCCTTACCAAATTCCACCTACCAAAGGCGCTACACTCCCCGACAACGGTGCTAGAAAAGAGTCTTGATGACCCACAAGTATAGGGGATCTATCGTAGTCCTTTCGATAAGTAAGAGTGTCGAACCCAACGAGGAGCAGAAGGAAATGATAAGCGGTTTTCAGCAAGGTATTCTCTGCAAGTACTGAAATAAGTGGTAACAGATAGTTTTTTGATAGGATAAATTGTAACGAGCAACAAGTAACAAAAGTAAATAAAGTAAGGCAAGATGGCCCAATCCTTTTGTAGCAAAGTACAAGCCGGAACAAACTCTTATAATAGGAAAAGCGCTCCCGAGGACACATGGGAATATCGTCAAGCTAGTTTTCATCACGTTCATATGATTCGCGTTCGATACTTTGATAATTTGATATGTGGGTGGACCGGTGCTTGGGTGCTGTTCTTACTTGAACAAGCATCCCACTTATGATTAACCTCTATTGCAAGCATCCGCAACTACAACAAAAGTATTAAGGTAAACCTAACCATAGCATGAAACATGTGGATCCAAATCAGCCCCTTACGAAGCAACGCATAAACTAGGGTTTAAGCTTCTGTCACTCTAGCAACCCATCATATACTTATTACTTCCCAATGCCTTCCTCTAGGCCAAAATAATGGTGAAGTGTTATGTAGTCGACGTTCACATAACACCACTAGAGGCTAGACAACATACATATTATCAAAATATCAAACGAATACCAAATTCACATGACTACTCATAGCAAGACTTCTCCCTTGTCCTCAGGAACGAACGTAATTACTCACAAAGCATATTCATGTTCATAATCAGAGGGGTAATAATATGCATATAGGATTTGAACATATGATATTCCACTAAATAAACCAACTAGCATCAACTACAAGAAGTAATCAACACTACTAGCAACCTACTAGCACCAATCCCGGACTTTGAGACAAGAATTGGATACAAGAGATGAACTAGGGTTTGGAGATGGGATGGTGCTTTTGAAGATGTTGATGGAGATTGCCCTCTCCCAATGAGAGGAGCGTTGGTGATGACGATGGTGATGATTTCCCCCTTCCGGAGGGAAGTATCCCCGGCATAACAGCTCTACTGGAGCTCTAGATTGGATCCGCCAAGGTTCCGCCTCGTGGCGGCGGAGTCTCGTCCCGAAAAGTTCCTTTCTATTTTTTTCTCATCGAAAGACTTCATATAGGAGAAGATGGGCGTCGGAAAGCCACCAGGGGGCCCACGAGGTAGGGGGCGCGCCCTAGGGGGGCGCCCCCCACCCTCGTGAGCAGGGTGTGGGCCCCCTGGCCTTCATCTTTTGCGAGGATTTTTCTTTATTTATTTTAAGATGTCCCAAGGAGTTTCAGGACTTTTGGAGTTGCACAGAATAGGTCTCTAATATTTTCTCCTTTTCCAGCCCAGAATTCCAGCTGCCGGCATTCTCCCTCCTTATGTAAACCTTGTAAAATAAGAGAGAATAACCATAAGTATTGTGACATAAAGTGAAATAACAATCCATAATGCGATAAATATCGATATAAAAGCATGATGCAAAATGGACATATCAGGTTGCTAGTAGTACTTCCATTGGTCTCCTTCGTATTTTGTGCCAATTTTTGACAGTAACATAATATTTACGCATTTGAGCAGTGTAGTACTTGAAATTTATGTTCCGCTAAACTCATTGGGAGCCGTTTCGGGTCTCGAAACCAAAACCATCAATTAATCTTTACCTTGTTCCCATCACATTCGAAAGCCTGCTCACACCTACTAGTACGTACCAAACCTGAACGTGTTCCCACTATGCAGGTATTAGTACTAGTGCTAGTACTTAGGTTATAAAAAGGGGAACTACCTAACCGAAAATTACTCTACCTTTCCTCCTCATAAGTGCTTCTTCTTCATCCGTCGTAGCCATAGCCGGTGAGCAGAGCTCTGGGTCGAGAACTACTCGTAACAAGGGAGCGGCAACCAAGGCTGCGGAAAAAAAGAGGGCTCCCCGCCACGCAGAGACCTCGAAAGATCTCTCACGGGTAGGCGATGGCTCCCAGGAGCGCCCTAGCCGCGGAGGCGAACATGCCGAGCCGGCAGAGCTGGAGTCGTTATCCCTCGACAGCATGCCCGATCAGCTCAATAAGCACCTCAATAAGAAGAAGGAGTTCATCCAAGGCTTGATGGAGTTGCTGAAGGAGAGCCTCGACGACATGCCCGCTGAGCTCAATCAGCAGGGGGAGTTGACCGCCGGCTTGGTGATGCTGCTGAAGAAGAGCATTGCCTTGGAGAAGAAGGCGACCGGCGAAATCCAGCGACTTCAGGAGGACAAGGCGAAGCTCTGCCACGAGATTGACCTGTTGAAGGAGAAGAACGGTGGCTGGAAGAAGCTGCATGAGAATAGTAGTTCCTCGATGAAGATGCTGCAGGCCCTCGTCATGGAACAGAAGGAGGAGTTGGCGAAGCTCCGCATCGAGCACCCGGCTGTTGTCAAGGTACGTAATGCGGCCGTGGAACAGATGATGAAGGCTCGCGTCGAGAAATCCCGCGTCATGGACAGAATGAAGAAGATGGTGGAGGAGACGCGCAAGGAGATGGAGGTCGTGGAGGCAATGAAGAAGCAGTTATGACTCTGCGACGAATTAGATCATTTGGGGTGATAAGCTTCCTTCTTGTTTTGCTCCTGTGTTTCATCTTTTGCTTCGGGTGTTTCGCCGCAAGTGTCACGTTCTCTGCGAGGCATGAATAGAACAATGGTTTTTTTGAGGGAATGAATAGAACAATGCTAACAATGAGATGACTAGCAAATTAGATCATTTTTATCGCCATATGGCACTGGGCTGCCATGTTTCGTGCTCCTCCGTCGCAGTACTACTCCAGTGGAAAACTTAAGTATACCGCACGGTTCTTTGCTCCTCCTCGATCAGGTCATCGGCGCATTTATACGAGCAGTCAAATCACAAGGCCCCGCCTTCTAGCAGTAATGAGTCGTCAAATCACAAAGGCCCTCGCCTCTCGTGAAACCGACCAAGCTAGACAGCCCCGCCCTCTAGCCTTTTAAAAAATGTATACTTTTGTACATAAGTAGTATCGATGGATTGCGCCATGGAGCAAAACTTGAAACTAAAAAAAGGTGGTACATATAGAGAGCGCTCGTCGCCAAATTATGCATATAGTACTATTAAAAAGGCTAGTCACAATAATGGTGTTTAGCACAACCCACCCCTCAAATAAAACTAAGAGGGTGCTTGGATACGTTTTAGTCCCATGACTAAAAGTAGTGGGACTAAAACATGCTAGCCTCACCCATGCTTGGATCCAAATACTAAAAAGGCTAAAATCAAGTTAATGGGCATTTATTATCCTCCAAACCCTCCAATCCAGAACTCGCCTGTGTTAAAGGAGAGGAGTTAAATGAGTAGAGAGAGGACTAATCCACATTTTAGTAGGGGTACCCCTGACTAAAAAAATTTAGTCTCAAGACTAGTTTTAGCCCCTCTTTAGTCAGGGGTTCTTGGAACTTTAGCCTCTTAAAGAGACTATTTTTAGTCAGACTAAAACAAGTCCCTTGGATCCAAGAACCCTCTAAGCATCCTAGAATTCTTTGACAAAACTAAGCACCCTGAAATTCTTTGACAACTAAACTGCTGGCTATATGATGTTGGCCATATATATTGTACGTATATAATGTGAAGAAACGAGTGGTAGTACTATACCAACTAAAAGATGAAATGTAAGAAAGACTGGTATGTACATACTGAAGAGTTAAAGTAACGAGAAGAAACATAACATAGTTCTGCTGGGGGCTCAGCACAACACACCCCTCAAATTAAATTAAGCACACCTGAAATTAAACTTTGCAACTATTCCGGTAGACACTGCATTAGAACCACCATGAGCAATGACACTGCCACCTTACTCTGAGTCCTCGCCCACGTCCTCGACTTCGTCCTTGTCCCTCTTCCTCTTGGCCGATACTTCTTTGCTTGAACCGCACCCTTGGCTGTTCCTCTTCATCCAACCCTTGTATATATTGAAGCAAAGGTAACCATCCATTGCAGCATAGTGGATGTGGTCTATATCTAGTACATTCCGCTGCCATGCATGACGATGAAACGTGTATGGAGGTTTCTCCAGTTTACCGTATGAAGGATGAACCATGGCTCCTGCCAGGGTCAGCATTGAAGGCTGACGAGAGGACACCAGCCGATTCTTCTGGAGGTCGAAGGTGTTGCCTACAATGAGGCCTATCCGACGTAGGACTTCTTTGTCGTTACCAAAGTCTATAGTAATGAATTTGACTAGGTTGCTATGGAGGAAGTCCTTAAAATCCTGGCACTCAACGTCGGCATGGAATATGTGGTAGACCAAGCATAAGTCATGCACACAAACTTGGATCACGGCGGGCTTCTTCCTCTCTTCGTCCTTTAGATCCTTCTCTGGTCCCAGGACTGTGGTGTACTCAATATCTAGCCCAGCGACCCACTCATCATTTGAGTCGTCGAACATGCGTCTGAAGCGAGAAAGGCATCTTTTCACCGTCGCGGAAGAACGGGTGTAGATGACGTCGAACTCATCGCCGGTGATGGTTATAACCTTGTACTCACCGCCGATCATGGAGATTTGGGACGCGATGGATTTGGGAGGAGGGTTAGGATTAGTGGAACTGCCGTAATGTGAATGGACGGGATGACTAGGAGCGAACCGCCATAGTATTGAAGGACGTGCGGGGACGAGTAGGAGCGAACTGCTGATAACCCACAAGTATAGGGGATCACAATAGTTTTTGATAAGTAAGAGTGTCGAACCCAACGAGGAGCTAAAGGTAGAACAAATATTCCCTCAAGTTCTATCGACCACCGATACAACTCTACGCACGCTTGACGTTCGCTTTACCTAGAACAAATATGAAACTAGAAGTACTTTGTAGGTGTTTTTGGATAGGTTTGCAAGATAATAAAGAGTACGTAAATAAAAAGTAGGGGCTGTTTAGATAAAGAAACAATGAAGTAAATATAGCGAGTGTGGAAAAGTGGTGGTAGGAGTTGCGAAATTGCCCCTAAGCAATTGACTACTTTACTAGCAAGTATTATGTGGGAGAGGCCACTGTTAGCATGTCATCCCTGACTTGGAATTCTATGCACTTATGATTGGAACTATTAGCAAGCATCCGCAACTACTAACGTTCATTAAGGTAAAACCCAACCATAGCATTAAGATATATTGGTCCCCCCTTCAATCCCGTATGCATCAATTTCTATGCTAGGTTGAAGCTTCTGTCACTCTTGCCCTCCAATACATAGTCCTATCAACATACAAATAACCCTAGGGTGTGATCCACGCGCGCAATCATATGATGGGCACCAAAGGACAGCAACATGACCACAAGCAAATTAAATCAATCATAGCAATTCATCAACCACCGATAGGACAACGAAAATCTACTCAGACATCATAGGATGGCAACACATCATTGGATAATAATATGAAGCATAAAGCACCATGTTCAAGTAGAGGGTACAGCGGGTTGCGGGAGAGTGGACCACTATAGATAGAGGGGGGAAGGTGATGGAGATGTTGGTGAAGATGGTGGAGGTGTTGGTGTAGATCGCGGTGATGATGATGGCCCCCGGTGGCACTCCGGTGCCACCGGAAGCGAGGGGGAGAGAGCCCCCCTCCTTCTTCTTCTTCCTTGACCTCCTCCCTAGATGGGAGAAGGGTTTCCCCTCTCTTCCATGGCCTCCATGGCACGGGAGGGGCGAGAGACCCTCCGAGATTGGATCTGTCTCTCTGTCTCTCTCTGTTTCTGCGTTCTACGATTCTTCCCTTTCACCGTTTCTTATATTCCCGGAGACCCGTAACTCCGATTGGGCTTTCTTGCGGCGAAAGAAGGGCACCAACCGCCTTACGGGTGGCCCACGAGGGTCAGGGGTGCGCCCAGGGGGCAGGCGCGCCCCCTGCCTCGTGGCCACCTCGGGCACCATCTCGCGTGGATTTTTCTTCCCAAAAATCATATATATTCCAAAAAAATATCCGTCAGTTTTTATTCCATTTGGACTCCGTTTGATATGGATATTCTGCAAAACAAAAAACATGCAACAAACAGGAACTGGCACTGGGCACTAGATCAATATGTTAGTCCCAAAAATAGTATAAAAAGTTGCCAAAAGTATATGAAAGTTGTAGAATATTGGCTTGGAGCAATCAGAAATAATAGATATGATGGAGACGTATCAGCATGCCCAAGCTTAATTTCTGGTCGTCCTCGAGTAGGTAAATGATAAAAAAGATAATTTTTGATGTGGAATGGTACCTAGCATAATCTTGATGATGTAATCTAATCATGGCATGAATATTAAGATATGAATGATTCAAATCAATAGTCTATCATTTGACATAAAAACAATAATACTTAAAGCCCACTAATAAAGCAATCATGTCTTTTCAAAATAATAAGGCCAAAGAAAGTTATCCCTACAAAATCATATAGTCTGGCTATGCTCCATCTTCACCACACAAAATACTCACATCATGCACAACCCCGATGACAAGCCAAGCAATTGTTTCATACTTTTGACGTTCTCAAACCTTTTCAACTTTCACGCAATACATGAGCGTGAGCCATGGACATAGCACTATAGGTGGAATAGAGTGATGGTTGTGGAGAAGACAAAAAGGAGAAGATAGTCTCACATCAACTAGGCGTATCAACGGGCTATGGAGATGCCCATCAATAGATATCAATGTGAGTGAGTAGGGATTGACATGCAACGGATGCATTAGAGCTATAAGTATATGAAAGCTCAAACTGAAACTAAGTGGGTGTGCATCCAACTTGCTTGCTCATGAAGACCTAGGGCATTTGAGGAAGCCCATCGTTGGAATATACAAGCCAAGTTCTATAATGAAAATTCCCACTAGTATATGAAAGTGATAACTCAAGAGACTCTCTATATGAAGAACATGGTGCTACTCTGAAGCACCAGTGTGGTAAAAGGATAGTAACATTGCCCCTTCTCTCTTTTTCTCTCATTTTTTTTCTTTTTTTCTTTTTTTGTAGGCTTCTTTGGCCTCTCTTTTTTTATTTGGGCTTCTTTGGCCACTTTTATTTTGATAACCTCACATGGGACAATGTTCTAATAATGATGATCATCACACTTTTATTTACTTACAACTCAATATTACAACTCGATATCTAGAACAAAGATATGACTCTATATAAATGCCTCCGGTGGTGTACCGGGATGTGCAATGATCTAGCATAGCAATGACATAAAAAACGGACAAGCCATGAAAACATCATGCTAGCTATCGTACGATCATGCAAAGCAATATGACAATGAATGCTCAAGTCATGTATATGATGATGATGGAAGTTGCATTGCAATATTCTCGGAATGGCTATGGAAATGCCATAATAGGTAGGTATGGTGTTTTGAGGAAGGTATATATGGTGGGTTTATGGTACCGGCGAAAGTTGTGCGGTACTAGAGAGGCTAGAAATGGTGGAAGGGTGAGAGCGCGTATAATCCATGGACTCAACATTAGTCATAAAGAACTCACATACTTATTGCAAAAATCTATTAGTCATCGAAACAAAGTACTACGCGCATGCTCCTAGGGGATAGATTGGTAGGAAAAGACCATCGCTCGTCCCCGACCGCCACTCATAATGAAGACAATCAATAAATACCTCATGCTCCAACTTCGTTACATAACGGTTCATCATACGTGCATGCTACGGGAATCAAAACCCTCAACACAAGTATTTCTACAATCCACAACTACCCACTAGCATGACTCTAATATCACCATCTTTATATCGGAAAACTATTGCAAGGAATCAAGCATATCATATTCAGTGATCTACAAGTTTTATGTAGGATTTTATGACTAACCATGTGAATGACCAGTTCCTGTCATCTCTCCAAATAGATATAAGTGAAGCAAGAGAGTTTAATTATTTCAACAAAAGATATGCCCGTGCTCTAACAAATATAAGTGAAGCAAAAGAGCATTCTACAAATGGCGGTTGTCTATGTAAAGAGAAACAGGCAATCCAAACTTCAAATGATATAAGTGAAGCACATGAAGCATTCTATAAAGCCATACACAAAAGATATAAGTGAAGTGCAAAGAGCATTCTATAAATCAACCAAGGACTATCTCATACCAGCATGGTGCATAAAAGAAAAATGAAAAATAAATGCAAAAGACGCTCCAAAATTGCACATATGGCATGAACTAAACGAATCCGAAAACATACCGATACTTGTTGAAGAAAGAGGGGATGCCTTCCGGGGCATCCCCAAGCTTAGACGCTTGAGTCTCATTGAATATTTACTTGGGGTGCCTCGGGCATCCCCAAGCTTGAGCTCTTTCCTCTCTTCCTTCTTCTCACATCGAGACCTTCTCGATCATCGAACACTTCATCCACACAAAACTTCAACAGAAAACTCGGTAAGATCCATTAGTATAATAAAGCAAATCACTACTCTAAGTACTGTTGGAAACCAATTCATATTTTATTTTTGCATTGTGTCTACTTTAATATAACTTTTTCATGGCTTAATCCACTGATATAAACTGATAGTTTCATCAAAACAAGCAAACTATGCATCAAAAACAGAATCTGTATAAAACAGAACAGTCTGTAATAATCTGAACATTCACCATACTTCTGATACTTGAAAAATTATACCAAAATTAGGACAAATAAAAAGTTTTTATAGGAAGACAGTGCAAAAAGAATCATAAACATTTGATGTTCCACCTAAAAATGTAAAATTGCACACTACAGCCAAAGTTTCTGTCCTGCACCGTACAAACCATCAAGAAAATGTAAACATCCTAAAGGCAAACCTTGGCACATTATTTTTATTTCTAAACTTTATAAAAGCACACAATAGAAATAAATGACTCTCTAAAACTTCCAGGTTGTCTCCCTCGCAGCGCTTTCTTTAAAGCCATTAAGCTAGGCATATAGTGCTCAAGTAATGGATCCACCCGGATCCCAAGGTATATCAAAACCAATTTTAAATAACAATGATTTGTCATTTAGTAGTGAGCACAAAGCAACATATATCAAGTAATGACAAAGTCTAACTCTCTTCCTATGCATCGGCATGTCATAAAAGAACAATTCATGCACACATAGTAAAGGCCAATGCATAGTATAAACAGTTTCTTGCAATTTTATCATATTGGAAACATAGAGAGGTGGAGATATAGTTCATCTCTCATAATAATTGCAAGTAGGAGCAGCAAGCACATGCATATTGTATTCATCAAAATCATCATGTGCAACGGTAAAAGGCAAACCATCAATATATTCCTTAATAAGAGCAAACTTCTCTGATATAGTGTAGTCGGGAGAATTCAAAAAGATAATAGGACTATCATGTGTGGGTGCAATAGCAACAATTTCATGTTTAACATAAGGAACTATAGCAAGTTCATATCCATAAGCATAATTCATATTGTCATCTTGGCCACAAGCATAGCAAGCATCATCAAAAAGGGATATTTCAAGAGAATCAACGAGATCATAACAATCATCAGAGCAATCATCCTCCAGTAAGCACAAAGGGAAATTAAATAATGTATGAGCTGAAGAGTTACTCTCATTAGAAGGTGGGCATGGGTAGCTAATCCGCTCTTCCTCCTCTTGTTCTTCGCTCTCCTCCTCATCTTTTTCATCCAATGAGCTCACAGTTTCATCAATTTCTTCTTCCATAGACTCCTGCAAAATATTAGTCTCTTCTTGGACAGCGGAGTAGTACTCAATATATGGTTCAACATAGGCATTAGAAGCATAATTATCATGTCAATATTTAAGTATGGCAAAATTTTCAGATTTGTAAAGAGTAGCATCATACTTTTTTATCAAAGAAGCAATTTCATAAGCACCCTTAAAAGCAACAAACTCCTCAATTTGTTGAACATCATAGTAACTATAAACACCCTTAGCATAAGAGGATACGATTCCATTATCACTAAACAAACATTGGTAGGGAAGGTGTTTCTTAGGGTCTTCGGAACAACAAGTACAATCATATATTTCACATAAATTCCAAGCATAGCATTGCAAACGATGAATTTGATCCAGTAAAGTTTTCCCCTTTTCAGATATTCGGTGTCGCACATAATAAGCATGCTCATCTAAAGATTTGCCCTCAACTAAGCTAGTTGGGGTTTCAGCACGAGCACATAGGGATCGAAGATGATCGAAGTAATAAGCTTCAGCAGTGTGATAGATTTTGAGTGGTTCTTCAACCATTGATTTAGTAGGTACAACTAATTTTTTTGGTATTTTGCGTTTCCCACCCATAACTAAAGATAGAAAACAACTAAGAACAGCAAATAAAAATTACTTAGTGAGAAAGCAAACAAGCACACACGAGAATATTCACCCCACTCTATTGCTCCCCGGTAACGACGCCAGAAAAAGGTCTCGAAAACCCACAAGTATAGGGGATCGCAACAGTTTTCGATAAGTAAGAGTGTCGAACCCAACGAGGAGCTAAAGGTAGAACAAATATTCCCTCAAGTTCTATCGACCGCCGATACAACTCTACGCACGCTTGACGTTCGCTTTACCTAGAACAAGTATGAAACTAGAAGTACTTTGTAGGTGTTGTTGGATAGGTTTGCAAGATAATAAAGAGTATGTAAATAAAAAGTAGAGGTTGTTTAGATAAAGAAACAATAAAGTAAATATAGCGAGTGTGGAAAAGTGGTGGTAGGAGTTGCGAAATTACCCCTAAGCAATTGACTACTTTACTAGCAAGTATTATGTGGGAGAGGCCACTGCTAGCATGTCATCCCTGACTTGGAATTCTATGCACTTATGATTGGAACTATTAGCAAGCATCCGCAACTACTAACGTTCATTAAGGTAAAACCCAACCATAGCATTAAGATATATTGGTCCCCCTTCAATCCCGTATGCATCAATTTCTATGCTAGGTTGAAGCTTTTGTCACTCTTGCCCTCCAATACATAGTCCTATCAACATACAACTAATCCTAGGGTGTGATCCATGCGCGCAATCATATGATGGGCACCAAAGGACAGCAACATAACCACAAGCAAATTAAATCAATCATAGCAATTCATCAACCACCGATAGGACAACGAAAATCTACTCAGACATCATAGGATGGCAACACATCATTGGATAATAATATGAACCATAAAGCACCGTGTTCAAGTAGAGGGTACAGCGGGTTGCGGGACAGTGGACCCCTGTAGATAGAGGGGGGAAGGTGATGGAGATGTTGGTGAAGATGGCGGAGGTGTTGGTGTAGATCGCGGTGATGATGATGGCCCCCGGTGGCACTCCGGTGCCACCGGAAGCGAGGGGGAGAGAGCCCCCCCCCTCCTTCTTCTTCTTCCTTGACCTCCTCCCTAGATGGGAGAAGGGTTTCCCCTCTAGTCCATGGCCTCCATGGCACGGGAGGGGCGAGAGCCCCTCCGAGATTGGATCTGTCTCTCTATCTCTCTCTGTTTCTGCATTCTCCGATTCTTCCCTTTCACCGTTTCTTATATTCCCGGAGATCTGTATCTCCGATTGGGCTTTCTTGCGGCGAAAGAAGGGCACCAACCGCCTTACGGGTGGCCCATGAGGGTCAGGGGCGTGCCCCTGCCTCGTGGCCACCTCGGGCACCGTCTTGCGTGGATTTTTCTTCCCAAAAATCATATATATTCCAAAAAAATCTCCGTTAGTTTTTATTCCGTTTGGACTCCGTTTGATATGGATATTCTGCAAAACAAAAAACATGCAACAAATAGGAACTGGCACTAGGCACTGGATCAATATGTTAGTCCCAAAAATAGTATAAAACGTTGCAGAAAGTATATGAAAGTTGTAGAATATTGGCATGGAACAATAAAAAATTATAGATACGACGGAGACATATCAACTGCCAGCGTGCGAACGGCAGGGTAGTGGCTTTCCATTCTCCCATGATCACGGGGCCCCACCTGTCCAGTAGTATCTCGCTGTCAAATCACATAGCCCTACGTTTGCAGCAGCCTACTCCCTCGTCTTCTCGCGTCTCTGTCGAACGGAACTGCCCCGCCGCCTACCGCGCAGGAAAAGCCCCGCCCTCAACTTTTAAATAGTATACAGTATACTAATTTTGTATCCATGGATTGCGCCCGCGCCATGGAGCAAAGCGTCTAGAAAACGGCGGTACACATGTACGGAGTATACAGCACGCCCGTCGCGTTCGCGTCGCACCCCAGATGGTCGGTCGGTCTGGCACGCTGCTCTCCGAATGGAACGCGTGTCATATTGCGTTTGCACACACATGTGGGACGGCAATTGAGAACCGACCGTAGGCACACTCCCCGGCCCCACAAGTTGGATGACTTAATAGAAGAGGGAGACGAGCGATAGTACTAGAGAAGTGTTGTACTACGTTGGTGCCTGGACGATCCCTGCAATACACGGAAGATCAGTTCGTCCATGCATGTGACCAGATTCCAGCAAACACGCTTGGATTGGCTATCGTCTACATATCATGCAGGATGTGTTGTACATGGCTATAGTTGTGGTGAGAAATCTAAAAAAGGTTTCTTGTCATCTCGCAAAATTAGGTGTCATGTGCTTCAGATCACTGCGAGGGTTAAACAGCGACAATTGAGTTGGGCTAGTCACTAGGAGCACATGCACGAACAGTGACTACTCGGCTGCCATCTAGGTCAAGCCCGCTATGTTAATTAGGACATCTATCGAAGGACCCCTTTTCTATGAGCTTTAATTTGAGCTTTGTTCCTCGTCTAGTTTGTCCGTCGGGATTCATGTCGTCTCCTTTGGGCAGTGAGGTTTTGATTTCTTGTCATGTGGCATTTTTTCGTGTTATATGTTATAATCCGGCGCTTCAAATCAAAATGACGACAACTGCGCCTCTGGGCCACGTGCATGAGGAGGTGGTTTTGCAATGGAGAAGATCAGAAGAGGGAGAGGCGAGACGGTGGTTTTGGAATGGAGATAATGAAGAGGAGAGCAGGTGGTTTTGCAATGGAGAAGATAAGAAGAGGGAGAGGCGAGATGGTGGTTTTGGAATGGAGATGATGGAGAGGAGAGGAGGTGGTTTTGCAATGGAGAAGAGGGAGAGGAGCGTGCGGCAGCGATTTAGGATTGGACGAGAGGGCCGGCGCGCTGTGACTGGATCAAAATCAAAATCAATTTACCCTTCAATTAAGAAAGCGACCCCACATTAACTAGTCTCCCTTTTATTCTGGGTCATAATTGACCATGATTTCGCACATAAAATATATGTTATACGTTGCAAAAATAATGTAATTTAAAAGTACATTCAGATACGAACCAAACGATACAATTTTTGGTGACATGCATTCACATTTTGCTTGTCAAATACAGTACGTGGTCAAACTTTGACCCAAAATATGCAAAACAACAAAAAAATACTTCCAAGACCAGCGCCGCTCTTCCGCTCTTCTCCTCTTAAACCACCGCCGCTCCTCTCCTGTTCCAATCTAAATGCAGTGCCGCTCCTCTCCTCTTCCATTTCAAAACCACCGCCCCTCCTCTCCTGTTCCAGTCCAAAACCAGCGTCGCTCCTCTCTCATTCTAATCCAAAACCAGCACTGCTCCTCTCCTCTTCCATTCAAAAACTACCGCCGGCGAGTGAAGGTGCTGTGGAGAAGTAGATCGATGGAGGAGTACAACCGATATGTGAGGATCGCAGACGGCGACCCTGTGAAGCTAGCTAGGATGTTGGAGATACAGTCTTGGTTTGACAACAAGGACCAACTAGTGGCGACGGCGACATCCATGGCCAAATATCTGCAATAGAGCGAAAAGGCGGCGGTACTCCCAGAGGGAGTCGCGCCGGAGTACATAGAGCTGCTCCTCTGGGCCATGGAGCAAACAGATTCACCGAATCCGATCGTGAGGGAGCGGTGGTGGGAGTATCGATCCCAGATGGAGCATCCACCAGAGATTGAAGGATCGAGCATCTACAGGGTGCCGTTTGTGAGGGTGTCCTGCCAGAGCGAGCCGGTGGAATCTTCGTCGACCGAACCCAACTACAAGAAGAGAAAAGTAGTTGGCCCGACGACGCTTCCCCGCCATCGTCTCCCTCGCTGTTCACATTGTCTCACGGGGCGGCTGTCTGCCACCGAGGAATAGGAGGGGGCTGCCCCCCCCCAGCCCAATAGTCGGGCAGGTTGTGAATTGTCAGGAGGATCTTAGGGTTGTCAGTATTTGCAGGTTGTGAATTGTGTTTTGTGTTGTGTATTTTGAGAGTACTTTCAGATATGAATGTCTTTTGAATTTCAAATTTGCAGTATTGAGCATATGAAGTATTTTATGAATTCTAGAGATCTATTTTTAGCACTTAAAAATGTAGTTTCATAGGAGTATAAAAGTGCACACAATGTGTTTCTCAGAGAAGAAACCGCAAGTTTCAGTTTTAAATAAGAAACTGCAAGTTCGGTTTCAGATAAGAAACTGCAACTTACAGAGGCAGAGCATTTATATTAACACGGCCTTTTCAAACAGGGTTAACATCATGTTGGAAGTTTTATTCATGGTCGAAAATGGAACTACCAGCCAGTTAACATCATGCTGATCAACATTCATGCATAGCACATCTTCATATGATGCACAGTCAAAATGCCCACACAATGTCGAGTGTGCGAAACACAGAGAAAACGAGGGAGGAAGTTTTGGCAAGTGTTGGACGTGGTTTTGGGCTGCCCCGTCTAGGCTTTCATTTTTAACATGCGCAGCCCACAACCTCGGATGGGATGTCCATAGGCCTGTTTGTATTTTCTTAGGGCCGTCATGTATCGACCAGCCTATGGACCTCCCATCCGAGGTTTTATTTTTGGTAGCCCAATTTATGTATTTTTTTGAAGAAAATGCAGAGGTCTGTTCTATTTTTCTATATAAGAATAGGAATGCCAGGTCCAACTTATGTTTCCCTTCTAACTATATTATATATATTTAAATTATGTTATATGTTATTATATATTATTTTTATTGTCATCATATATTTAACAAATACTTACATATGTAAGAAAACAATATCCCATATCTTATTAACTTATAAAAATAATTTCTTAACAAATAAAATCCTGGATTGTTTTGGCATGAAAATCCTAGTGATTATGTACAAAAGCTTGGTAAGATTTAAGAACAAATGTAATAATATCACTTATTATTTGAATATATTTATAACAAAATGCTCAGCCCCTTTTTATTTTTTGATAACATTGCTGGCCCAACCCAACATTATAATTAGAATCAGCCCAGCAAAATCGTGTATTTTGAGAAAGTGCAAATGGCCTGTAATTTTTTAGGAAATAAAATAAATAGGCCGCATGGACGCTACATTATTTGTTCACCCAACCCAGCTAATGGTTGTAATTCAAAAAAAGATCAAATTGACTGTAAATTCTGAAAAAATGGGTTGAATACGTGCCACATTTTTGGAGGCTGAAATGTGGGCCAATAGGTCGAAGCCAACGCAAGTCATTGTCAATTTAGTCAACAAATGATTCTGACATGTTAGCCGTTGGATTTACATCCAACGACCGGCATCCATCTTCAATCTCTTGTCTTCTTCCTCCAGCGCCGCCGGGACCACCTCCCGCCTCCTGCTGCTAGCATCTCTGCTTAGCATGCTTCGCTATGAAGCGCTACTCCACCGTTGGCCAGGCCATCCCTCCACCCCTCCACACCTCCTGTTCTTCTCCACGGACTGCCGAACCACACCGCACTAGAACCAGTTAACCCTCGTACACCTCTCCGTCTACTCCCACGTCTTCCCATCTCCGGCTCGTTGCTGTCCGGGGCCTCGCCGTCGTCCACCACCTTGGATGCGCTCAGTGCGGTGTGGTCAACAAACGACACCATCGGAAGTAGACTATGCGTGGAGAGGCTGACAGCTGGGTCCACGACCGCAACAAGGAAATGCCTCCTTATTACGCGCAAAATAATGATTCCTCCACCTGACATCTGGGACCCACCGGAAGGGCCTCTGTATTTCGCGAAAATAATGTGCCCCCCGCTAACATGTCGGACCCACCCGCTATCTTCGCACGCAAGGAAGTGCCTCCTTATTACGCACAAAAAATGAATATTCCCCCTGCCAGCTGGAACCCAGCATAGTGGGAGGCTGACTTGTGGGCCTATCAAGTTGACCGGGACGGAGGGCTTTGTCAACTTAGTCAATATGAATGATTCTAGCTCCTATTACCGTACGATGTTCATCCAACGGCCATAGTGCTTCTTCAACCTCTGGTCTTCTTGCTCCAGCCGCCCAAACCAGCGTCGGTCGTCCCGTGTGCTCCTGCCTCCGGTGGCCGGCGGTGATGCCGCAGAGGCCTCACTGCCCCCTACTACTCCCACCGCTGGCCAGGCCATCCCTCTACTCACCCACACCCCCTGTTATTCTGCGGCGATATCAGCCTCACACCGCAGCAAAACCAGTGAACCCTCGTACTCCTCTTCGCGTGGACATCCACTGCTGCGTCTTCCCCGGCTCCGAGTCGTCTCCTTCCTAGTCCTCGCTGTCGTCCACCGCCATGGTGCTCTTGGCACGGTGTGGTCAATGTGGTCAAGGAACGACTTCCATCGGACATGGACTGTACGTGGAGAGGCTGGCAGCTGGGTCCACGGCCGCAGCAAGGAAGTGCCTCCTTATTACGCGCAAAATAATGATTCCTCCACCTGATAGCGGGGACCACCAGACGGGCCACTGTATTTCGTGAAAAAACGTTTCCCCCTGACTGCTAGGACCCACCAGCTACATCTTCGCACGTAAGGAAGTGCGTCCGGGCAAAAAAACGATTCGCCCCCCTGACTGTTGGGACCCACCAGCTACATTTTCGCACGCAAGGAAGTGCGTCCGGGCAAAAAAACGATTCGCCCCCCTGACTGCTGGGACCCACCAGCTACATCTCCGCACGCAAGGAAGTGCCTGACAGTCGGGACCCACCTGGTCGAAGCGTACATAGCGTTGTCATTCTGGTCGCGAACGTGTACGTACATATATACTGGTGGATGTAGAGGCGCGCACGTGTCGTAGTAGAGGCGCGTATGTGTCATAGTAGAGGCGCGCACGTAGCATGTACACGTACGTACAGCGACCAGGGTGCAAGAAAGAAAATATGGCCACGTATGTGTACATATGGGCGGGGTCTCCAACGCCTACTCGCGCATACGTACGACCAGGGCTCGTGTACATGGCTGGGTCCGAACGGAGAAACAGCGTCGTCATCGTGTTCATGGGGAGGCAATGGAATGCCTCGTGTTCATGGGGAGGCAACGGAATGCGTCGTGTTCATGGGGAGGCAACAGAATGTGTCGTGTTCATCGGGAGGCAACGGAATGCGTGGGAGCCAACCGGCTGGGTCGAAATGGAATGTGTGGTCGTGTTCATCGGGAGGGCTTGGACAGAACAGGCGATGGAAACGGGGCCTGGCGTACCGCAGAATGGAGGAAACAGCCTTGTGTTCGACCGGTCACGTTCGAAACGGGATCCTGTTCATCGGGAGGGGTCTGGCGTACCGCAAAACGGATGAAATAGACCTCCTACGGTCGAAACGGGGGTCCTGTTCAACGGGAGGGGTGTGGCGTACCGCAAAACAGACGAAACGGACCTCCTACGGTCGAAACGGGGGTCCTGTTGATCGGGAGGGGTGTGGCGTACCGCAAAACAGACGAAATGGACCTCCTACGGTCGAAATGGGGGTCCTGTTCATCGGGAGGGGTGTGGTGTACCGCAAAACGGGACTCCACGGGATACTGTTCATCTCCACCGTTGACCTCCTCCAGCCTCCACGAGCTACCGTTGATCTCCTCCAGCCTCCACGAGCTCCTATTCATCCAGCCTCCACCGCGTGCTACTCCACCGGCTACTGTTCAACCACCCCTCCACGGGCACCCCTCTACCGTCTACTGTTCATCCAGCCATCCACACCATGGGGTCCTGTTCAACCACCCCTCCACGGGCACCCCTCCACCGTCTACTGTTCATCCAGCCCTCAACACCATGGGGTCCTGTTCATCCAGAGGCAATGCCACCACTCACTGTTCATCCACCCCCCCCCCCACAACGCTCACTGTTCATCCAATCGATCGGCTTCAGTTAGCAGCAGTAGCGAAGGAATCGCTCGATCGGGTTCAGTTAACAGCCATCGATCGATCACTCGGGTTCAGTAACGCGTAGCCTACAGTGCAATCGCTCGGGTTCAGTTAGAGCCCAACGCCTCGCTCGGGTTCAGTTAGAGCCAATGCCTCGCACACACGCGCGTACATGTACGAGAGAACATGCATCGCTCGGCCCCAACCTCCCACCGTAACCAGGAACTCCCTGAAATTTTTCTCCCCCTCGCTTCTACCACGGTTTTTTCCGTCATGGACGGCCCAAAGAATGTCATGCAGCTGCGTCTCCGGCCCGCCCAGGACGAAAAGCCCATTTTCTGTCATGATTTTTTGTCATAGAAGTAGGAGCCCACCACATCTATGATGATATAGGGTTTTGTCACAATTATCATCATAGAAGTGTCATATGTATGACAGAAAAAAATTTCATTCGGCCCAAAATGTCACGGATGTGTCTTTTTTTGGTAGTGCTACTAGCTTCCCCCTTGTCGGAGTTAGCATCTGTCACCTTGTCCGTAGGATCATCCACTTTCAAAGGTGTGGTAGATAGTTTAAGCCCTTCAATGAATTTAGTAAACATGCTTTCAACCTTGGTCGTCATTGAGGTTTTCAATGTTTCCAAGGCTACATTGAATTCCTCACGCGAGACCGAGGTTCCCCCATCACCCGTAGACGAGATCAGATTCACACGGGAGTGCTCCTCCACACCGTCTACGGTGTCAACCATACTCTTAGGATGGCAAAGTCCTTAGTAAAGAGACGAGGCTCTGATACCAATTGAAAGGATCGATATGGTTGACTAGAGGGGGGGTGTCGGTGTCAAAACCGGCGGATCTCGGGTAGGGGGTCCCGAACTGTGCGTCTAGGCGGATGGTAACAGGAGACAAGGGACATGATGTTTTTACCCAGGTTCGGGCCCTCTCGATGGAGGTAAAACCCTACTCCTGCTTGATTAATATTGATGATATGGGTAGTACAAGAGTAGATCTACCACGAGATCAAGGAGGCTAAACCCTAGAAGCTAGCCTATGGTATGATTGTTGTTCGTCCTACAGACTAAAATCCTCCGGTTTATATAGACATCAGAGAGGGCTAGGGTTACACAGAGTCGGTTACAATGGTAGGAGATCTACATATCCGTATCGCCAAGCTTGCCTTCCACGCCAAGGAAAGTCCCTTCCGGACACGGGACAAAGTCTTCAATCTTCTATCTTCATAGTCCAGGAGTCCAGCCGAAGGTATAGTCCGGCTATCCGGACACCCCCTAATCCAGGACTCCCTCAGTAGCCACTGAACCAGGCTTCAATGACGACGAGTCTGGCGCACAGATTGTCTTCGGCATTGCAAGGCGGGTTCCTCCTCCAAGTACTTCATAGAAGATTTTGAACACAAAGGTAGTGTCCGGCTCTGCAAAATAAGTTTCCACATATTGCCATAGAGAGAATAATATTTACACAACTCTAATCCGCTGACGTATTCCGTAGCGTGACATCACACCATGGCCAAGTCTTTATTCGAATCGTTTTACTGTCCCACCTCAGCGTGTTTAGCGAGGCGGTTTCCTTGACACGTCGTGTCAAAGCAGAGATCGTGTCCCCTTATTCCAGGATTCTCATCAACGACGCTTGGGAGATCAGCGAGTTTTACTAGGCTGGTGGGGACGCATAGTCGCATCCGCCCATATAAGGGGATAAGGATCCACCTTTTCATCCACGCCTTCTTCCTCCTTTGCCTATCCATTTCCGCACACTCCACCTCAACCTTCTCCAGCCATGTCCGGAGTGGGAGGCAAGTGGATGGTCTCCTCCGTCACGGAGGGACACATCAAAAAACTGAGGAAGGCCGGATACTTGTCTAACAACATTGTGCACCGGCTTCCCAAAGAGGGGCAGCTCATCCCCACCCTTAGGCCCCATGAGAGGGTGGTGTTCCTCCCCCATTTCCTCCGCAGACTGGGCTTCCCTCTCCACCCATTTGTCCGGGGGCTCATGTTCTACTATGTCCTGGATTTCCACGATCTGGCCCCAAACTTTGTCCTTAACATCTCGGCGTTTATCGTCATGTGCGAGGCTTTCCTCTCCATCCGCCCCCATTTCGGCCTATGGCTCAAGACTTTCAATGTCAAGCCGAAGGTGGTGTGCGGCACCCTGGCGGAGTGCGGAGGCGCCATGATGGGCAAGATGCCCAACGTCCTATGGCTTGAGGGCTCCTTCGTGGAGTCCCTAAAGGGGTGGCAATCGGGGTGGTTTTACATCACCGAGCCGCGCGACCTTGAATGGGTCGCAGCCCCCAAGTTCCGATTCGGACCCCCTACGCGGCTCACCTCCTGGAAAGGGACGGGCCTGTCATGGGGTAAAAAGGAGAGCTGACCAGACTCCAAACATGCGTCCAAACCCTGGTGGACAAGAAGCTCAAACTTGTCAACATAGTCCAGGTTATGCTCATCCGCCAGATCCTCCCGTGTCAACAATGGGCTTTCAACCTGTGGGAGTTCGACCCGGCGCAGCATCGAACTCTGAGCAGGCTCTTCGACACGACGTACGAAGATGCTTGGAAGGTGCTTTTCAAGGGCGCCGAGGCCCCCGCTCGCAGCGTCACGCTAGTGCGGTAAGCTGTTTTTACCTTTTACAGGGTATTAGTTTTTCATAGCTTGACTCCATGCAAGATCTAAGCTCCCTTACCTTTGACAGGATTGGCAGGAGACGTCCGGACAGATCAACTGTCCGGCTCCTTTGCCCGAAGGCCCAGCGGACGCTCGCTTGGTGAAGCTGCTGGTTCCGGCACCCTATGTGGTACCAGAGAAGAAGGCCACGGGGACTCGAAAGAGTGCCCGGTGCCTGGAGGTGTCGGATTCATCATCCGACGACTCCAAGATGCACTCCTCCCGTGAAGACGAGGAGGAGGAAGAAGAGATCTCTCCCCCTCCAGCGGGGGGAGGGAAGAAAAGGAAGGCCGCCCCAACTGGGGAAGCCGAAGGGTCCAAGAAGGGGAAGACCCCTCCTCCGGACTACTCCACCAACGCCGACGACGGCGAAGAGGAGTGGCCGCACAGGGCCAAGCCCTTGGCGAGATCGTAAGCATTCGGACACCAGAGCAATTCATAGTGTTCCTTTCTTGCAAAGCTCCTCCTTACGCCGAATATGACTATGCAGTCCGCCCAAAGACCGGCTCGACGTGTCATCGAGCGGTTCCCTGGATTCGTCGGATGTGAATTCGCTTCCGACGGCTACCTCCCCCCACCCTACGGACGACGCTGAGGTGGCGTCCCAACAGGTTCCAAGCCAGGAGGAGGTGGTCCTGGAGGCGCCACAAGGCGACCTCCCGGACTCCAGCTGCAAAGGGGATAAAACCCCCAAGGGCTCCGAGTCCGGCCTTGAGACGGACACCGCGCCGGAACCTTCAACGGTTCCGGACTCCGGTAGGCAGCCTCCTTCCAAGAGGAGCAAGCCTACCGAGCCGGTGACCTCTGTCCAACCGGAGGCACCGGACAATTTGCTGGAGGTGCTTAACGGCGCCTCCATCGACGAGGAGCACCGCACTATTATGAGTGTGGTGATCCAGAAGGTTCAGTCCGCCAAGAGCGGACTGACTAAAGCCTGTGCCAGCCTTCTAACAGGCTTTGAGTTAGGTAAAGAATATGTAAAAATATTACCGCATAGATGGTAGCCCCTGATGCTCTGTTCGGCGTTCGGAAAGAAAAGCCGAATAGAGGATCTAATAACATTCACAGGAGTCTAACATAATCAAGCCAATATGCATATGCAGGCTTCGCTGCTGGCCTCCGCCGCACTGACTGTGGAGGTGGATGCGCTGAAGCAAAACCTCGCGCGGTCCAAGAACAAGCTCGGCCATGCCAAGAGGAAACTCGAGAAGGAAGGTAAGTAATACCTTGCGCAAGTATATGGAGAAGATGTGGTTGCAAAAAATGACAGGATCAACGTGCTATTATAGGGGCCACGACCGAGGTGGCACCCCTTAAGAAAGCGCTGTCTGAGGCCGAAAACAGAGCGGCCACAGAGCGCACAAAGAGAGGGAAGCAGGAGGCGCCGGTGAAGGAGGTGCAGAAAGAGCTCCAGGCTCTCGTGAAAAAACACGAGAGTTTGGAGCTTGACTCAAAGACGCAAGCGTCCGAGCTTGCGGCAGCCCTCGAAAGCGCGAAGTCTGCCAAGGCCGAAGCCTAGAAAGCCCTCCAAGAAATTGAAGCGATGAAGAAGATAGCGGTGGGTAAGGCATTCATTATGCAAAGCAAGCACGTGAAAGTGAATTACTTGTTACTTACCCAAGTCTGGAGCTCTCCAGGAGCATTCGCAGATTTGCCCCGCAGTGCGTCTGATGCCGCCGCCTACTACCGATCCGAGGAGGGGAGCTCGACGGAGAAGGTGTTCTGGTCTCAGTATGCTGCGGCCGGACACCTGGTGCCTTTGAGCGACCAGCTGAAGCAAATGGTCGAGCTCCACAAGGTGGCCGAACAGGCCATAAAGGGCCTCATAGTTTGGCTTTGGCCTGGAGAGGCTCTGCCTGGGAGCTACTTCGGGCTGGTGAGGCGGCTGGTGGATGCCTGTCCACGGCTTGAAGTAATCAAGCGCTCCGTCTGCATCGAAGGTGCCCGTATGGTGATTGCCCGTGCTAAAGTGCACTGGGGCAAGATGGATGCGGAGAAGCTGGTGAAGGACGGGCCGCCGCCGGGCAAGGAGCATCGCGTCCCGGAAGCGTATTATGAGGGCGTCCTGAAGGGTGCCCGCCTTATAGCGGACGAATGCTCCAAAGATGTAATTTTTGAGTAAACTCGCATTTGTGATCCTGTACGCTGAAAACTTGTTCATATGCGCTAAGCGACGCTTTTGAATTTAAAATATTACCTTCTGTGCGGCCGTTTATCAAATTTGACAGATGGCGAGTCGTCGGCTTCTGCCCCCATGCCACGAGTGATGGGGTGTTCGGGATAAACATGAGTGCTCTTTTTCCCATTCTTGGGTCCTTCGAGGGAGGCGCTCAACACAACGAACAAGGAAATCGGACTATAATGCTTGAACACTCTCACTTAGCCATAGAATTCTATAATTTTAAATTTCGGCAAAGCCCCTAGTGTTTGGAAGACCGAGTTTGGGGCGCTATCCATGCCTAGGCCGGACAAAGCCAACTCCTCACTCTAAGCGGCATAAGTCTTTAGGGACTCAAAAACCTCACGAACAGCGACCAGCTCTCGCCTCATCATGACGGCCAGTTTTAGCTTTCTCTACTGAGGTGCTTAGCCCAACTCAACTAGGGCACAATCGCAGTAGTTGTCCTCAAGGTCGTCAGAATCGTGATTCTATTATACGATTCTACGACTTTACGATCCAAACTAACCCCTATGATTCTATGATT
The DNA here is from genome assembly GCF_018294505.1 of Triticum aestivum. NCBI lineage: Eukaryota > Viridiplantae > Streptophyta > Magnoliopsida > Poales > Poaceae > Triticum > Triticum aestivum. The sequence goes on along the minus strand of NC_057797.1, from coordinate 709,808,018 downwards.
TTAGTTCATAGAATCTACGTTTCTACGATCCTGATAGTGAAGATTCTACGATTTGCGATCTTACCATCGAAGCTCCGATCCGATTCAAAATTGCGATTCTGATAACCTTGGTTCTCCTAGTGCTACCTTAGCCGATATGACGGAACGTAAGGTACCAAAACATAGGAGCCGGGCAAACCTAACTATTGACCCAAGACATGATTCGGAGCCGATGCATATAATGCTATAAGTTCGGGGTGCCGCAGTTGTGAAAGTGTTCGGACTTCTCACACCGTATTGTGGGGTACTTAAGCCCCTGGCGTATTGGCCGTACCAAAGTGTACAGGTGCAACATGTCATTAATGAACATATATTCGTAAAAAAGAGTAATGCAATAATAGACGGAAGCTATGCATTGTTTATTGAAAAAAGCTGCGATCAAAGCAGAACGATACGGATAGTGCAATAAGCAAAAGATGGGACTATTTAACATATCCTTTCCAGGGGTGATCTGTGGAATGGTATGTGAAACAGGTATACTGCTCGTTATAGAGACCACCTTAGAGTTCCATAGTGCGGCATAGCTTTCTGCTTCCCTGGTTGTATCGTGTGTGCGGTAATTGTACTGCCGGACAAGCCTTCCGAAGAATAGAGTCCTGAAAATAAGAGAAAATTAAGAAACCAGCAGCCCCTAGTGCGGTTTAAGCCGTGTTTCGGGCGTGCCGTGATGGTGCCCCTCCCCCTGTGCCCATGGTATTTCCAAAGCGTAGTTATGTACGTGCAACACTGGTTTCGCAAGTTCGCGAGGGCTGGGGTTGGGGCCGCATTGCTACGCTTGCTCAGAACGTGCCAGGCAGTCTTGTTGTAGGTTACTCCGGGTGCACTTGACGATGTCCAGACGTTTAATGGCCGGACTGGAGAATTACCTTGAGAGGCTGCTTTGTACTTCCGTTGCGATAGCCGCCGTATGCTCCTCCGTTCGGAGAGAGCGTTTGGTGTTTCCATTGACCGTGATGATGCCTCGAGGGCCTGGCATCTTGAGCTTGAGGTATGCGTAGTGCGGCACCGCATTGAACTTGGCAAATGCGGTTCGCCCGAGCAGTGTGTGATAGCCACTGCGGAACGGGACTATGTCGATGATTAACTCCTCGCTTCGGAAATTATTCGGAGATCCGAAGACCACTTCAAGTGTAACTGAGCCTGTACAGTTGGCCTCTACACCTAGTATGACGCCTTTAAAGGTCGTTTTAGTGGGTTTAATCCTCGAGGGATCGATGCCCATTTTCCGCATTGTATCCTGGTAAAGCAGGTTCAGGCTGCTGCCGCCGTTCATAAGGACTCTAGTGAGGTGAAATCCGTCAATAATTGGGTCTAGAACCAATGCGGCGAATCTGCCATGACGGATGCTAGTGGGGTGGTCCCTTCGATCAAAAGTGATCGGGCAGGAAGACCATGGGTTGAACTTTGGGGCGACTGGTTCCATCGCGTATACGTCCCTTAGCGCACGCTTCTGCTCCCTCTTGGGGACGTGGGTTGCGTATATCATGTTCACCGTCCGCACTTGTGGGGGAAAACCTTTCTGTCCACTGTTGTTCGGCGGCCGGGGCTCCTCCTCGTCATCGCTATGCAGCCCCTTGTCTCTGCTTTCGGCATTTAACTTGCATGCCTGCTTGAACACCCAACAATCCCTGTTGGTGTGATCGGCTGGTTTTTCGGGGGTGCCATGTATCTGGCATGAGCGGTCGAGTATTCGGTCCAAACTGGACGGGCCCGGAGTATTTCTTTTGAATGGCTTTTTCCGCTGACCGGGTTTAGAGCCTGTGAATCCGGCATTAACTATCATATCCTCGGCATTGTCGCCGTTAATGCGGCACTTTTGCTTGTTGCGACGTGACCTGCCACTGCTGTCCTTGCTATGCGAATTACCAGGGCTCTTGGTCATGTTATTGCTACGAGCTAGCCAGCTGTCTTCTCCCGCGCAAAAGCGGGTCATAAGTGTCATGAGGGCTGCCATAGATTTCGGCTTTTCCTGTCCTAGGTGTCGTGCAAGCCACTCGTCGCGGATGTTATGCTTGAAGGCTGCTAGGGCCTCTGCATCCGGACAGTCGACGATTTGATTTTTCTTGGTTAGGAACCGTGTCCAGAATTGTCTGGTCGATTCCTCTGGCTCCTGAATTATATGGCTAAGGTCATCGGTATTTGGTGGTCGCACATAAGTGCCCTGGAAATTGTCGAGGAATGCGGTTTCCAGGTCCTCCCAACAACCAATTGATTCTGCTGGCAAGCTATTAAGCCAATGCCGAGCTGGTCCTTTAAGCTTGAGTGGGAGGTATTTGATGGTGTGTAGGTCATCACCGCGGGCCATGTGGATATGAAGGAGATAGTCCTCGATCCATACGGCAAGATCTGTTGTGCCATCGTATGATTCGATGTTCACGGGTTTGAAACCCTCGGGAATTTGATGATCCATTACTTCATCTGTGAAGCATAGTGGGTGTGTGGCGCCTCTGTATTGGGCTATATCACAACGCAGCTCAAACGAGCTTTGTCTATTGTGTTCGGCCCGGCCGGATTGACTGTATCCGGAGTGACGATTACCGTCTCGTGTCGTGGGGCGCCCACGCGATCCGTAGATCAATCTTGTTTGCCTTGCCTTGTCCTCCAATATATCTCGCAGGTCTGGCGCATTTTCCCGTGCCTTGGTATTTTTGAGCAGCGCCGGGGTGCGGCTTGAGTGGAGGGCCGAGAGGCCTCTCTGTCGCGGCCACGGGGTGGCCGGTCGGCCGCATCATGCGCTGGTGATGTAGGTTTAGGTGCTTCCTCCTATAATCGTGGTAGCAACCTGCGCTTTGGGTAGCTCTTGGAGGGGCGTTCGAGTTCATACTCTTTGGCCGCAAGGACTTCAGTCCATCTGTCGGCTAGCAAATCTTGATCAGTTCTAAGTTGTTGCTGTTTTTTCTTGAGGCTGCTCGCCGTGGCCATAAGCCTGCGTTTGAAACGCTCTTGTTCGACGGGATCCTCTGGCACGACAAATTCGTCATCGTCGAGGCTTGCCTCATCTTTAGAGGGAGGCATATAATTATCGTCCTCGACCTCTCTGTCTGCCGCTCTCTCATGAGGGATGGCTTCTCCATCCTCCTGTGCTAAATCTTGCTGGAGGTGGTTGTCTTCAGCACTGTCCAGGGTGTTATTATCTCCCCTGCCAGAATCACCGTTTTTGCTTTGGCGGGATTTACAGCGGCGCCGCTGACGTTGGCACTTAGGCTGCTTCTTGGAGGGGTCATCCTCCGCTGTTCCATCGCCATTGCCTTCTTTTGGGGTGTCCACCATGTATATATCATACGACGAGGTGGCTTTCCAGTGCCCTATAGGCACTGGTTCTTGATCGTCTCCTGCATCAGCGTCCATACCATCGATGTCTTCGGAGTCAAAGTCGAGCATGTCGGTTAAATCATCGACAGTGGCTACGAAGTGGGTGGTGGGTGGGCTTTGAATTTCTTCATCATCCGCATCCCAACCTTGCTAACCATAGTCCGGCCAGGGCTCTCTTGATAAAGAGAGAGACTTTAGTGAATTCAGAATATCGCCAAAGGGCGAGTGTTGAAAGATGTCCACGGCGGTGAACTCCATGATCGGCGCCCAATCGGGTTCGATCGGTAGGGGCATGGAGGGCTCGGAGTCTGGAGAGGAGTCCGGCTCCTTGGAGTCACGGGATTCGCAGAGAATAGGGTTGGTGTTCAGCTCGATCGTCGTAGAGATGGCAGCCCCCGAGACGGTGTCCAACCACCCATCCTCGATTGGCGCAGTTAGCTCCGAATTAAGGGTCAGAGCTGATGTGGGTGCGGCCTCTAGGGCACTATTCGGCGGCAGAGCTAGATCATGCCCATCGTGACAGTGCGGCACGCTCGGCTACGGCTTGAATCTGTCGAAGATCAAGTCTCCACGGAGGTCGGCCGTGTAGTTCAAACTTCCAAATCTGACCTGATGGCCAGGGGCATAACTTTCGATCTGCTCCAGATGGCCAAGCGAATTGGCCCGCAGTGCAAAGCCGCCAAATACAAAGATTTGTCCGAGGAGAAAGGTCTCACCCTGGATCGCATCGTCGTTGATGATCGGAGGAGCCATCGGGCCTAAAAGTGACAACACAGAGGAACTCTCAATGAAAGCACCAATGTCGGTGTCAAAACCGGCGGATCTCGGGTAGGGGGTCCCGAGCTGTGCGTCTAGGCGGATGGTAACAGGAGACAAGGGACACGATGTTTTTACCCAGGTTCGGGCCCTCTCGATGGAGGTAAAACCCTACTCCTGCTTGATTAATATTGATGATATGGGTAGTACAAGAGTAGATCTACCATGAGATCAAGGAGGCTAAACCCTAGAAGCTAGCCTATGGTATGATTGTTGTTCGTCCTATGGACTAAAACCCTCCAGTTTATATAGACACCGGAGAGGGCTAGGGTTACACAGAGTCGGCTACAATGGTAGGAGATCTGCATATCCCTATCGCCAAGCTTGCCTTCCACGCCAAGGAAAGTCCCTTCCGGACACGGGAGGAAGTCTTCAATCTTATATCTTCATAGTCCAGGAGTCCGGCCGAAGGTATAGTCCGGCTATCCGGACACCCCCTAATCCAGGACTCCCTCAGGGGGTGAATAGGCAACTAACAATTTTTAGCTGTTCTTTACCAAATTAAAACTTTGCATCAAAGTAGGTTGTCTAGATGTGCAACTAGGTGAGCAACCTATATGATCCAACAACAACGAACATACAAGC